>NW_022145515.1:0-225000 GCF_000002235.5 Strongylocentrotus purpuratus
CAATTAAATCGATTCTGACCCCCATATCCCTTTGAAAGGGGCGTAGTGGCAAATATTGTAAAAATTTGAATTATCACAACTTTTGGCCGAAATATTTTTTTAATTGGCTAGTTCACCACAATGAATGTAGATACATGCCATTAGATGGATCCTGACCCCCATATCCCTTTGAAAGGGGCGTAAGGGCAAATATGTAATGGTAAGGGCCGGGGTGGTTCAGCATTTTGGAGGAAAATATTATATATTTTTTTAATAGGCTAGTTTCCCCAAAATGAATGTACATAAATGCCATTAATGGATCCTGACCCCCATATCCCTTTGAAAGGGGCGTAGGGGCAAATATTGTAAAAATTTGAATTATCACAACTTTCAGGCAGAAATTAGAAGGTCCGGGGTGGTTCAGCATTTTGGAGGAAAATTTTTCATTTTTTTAATAGGTTAGTTTCCCCACAATGAATGTCCATATATGCCATTAGATGGATCTTGACCCCCATATCCCTTTGAAAGGGCGTAGGGGCAAATATTGTGATAATTTGAATTATCACAACTTTCGTGCCGAAATTGTAAGGGCCGGGGTGGTTCAGCATTTTGGAGGAAAATATTATTTTTTTTGAATAGGTTAGTTTCCCCACAATGACTGTCCATACATGCCATTAGATAGATCTTGACCCCAATATCCCTATGAAAGGGGCTTTGGGGCAAATATTGTGATAATTTGAATTATCACAACTTTCGTGCCGAAATTGTAAGGGCCGGGGTGGTTCAGCATTTTGGAGGAAAATATTATTTTTTTTTAATAGGCTAGTTTCCCCACAATGAATGTACATTCATGCCATTAGATGGATCCTGACCCCCATATCCCTTTGAAAGGGGCGTAGGGGCAAATATTGTAAAAATTTGAATTATCACAACTTTCGGGCCGAAATTGTAAGGGCCGGGGTGGTTCAGCATTTTGAAGGAAAAATTATATTTTTTGATTAGGCTAGTTACCCCACAATGAATGTACATACATGCCATTAGATGGATCCTGACCCCCATATCCCTTTGAAAGGGGCGTAGGGGCAAATATTGTGATAATTTGAATAAACACCAATTTCAGGCCGAAATGGTAAGGTCCGGGGTGGTTCAGGATTTTGGAGGAAAATATATTTTTTTTTAATACGCTAGTTTCCCCACAATGAATGTACATAAATGCAATTAGATGGATCCTGACCCCCATATCCCTTTGGTATACCCCTTTGGTAGGGGCAAATATTGTAAAAATTTGAATTATCACAACTTTCAGGCCGAAATTAGAAGGGCCGGGGTGGTTCAGCATTTTGAAGGAAAAAATTATATTTTTTGATTAGGCTAGTTTCCCCACAATGATTGTACCTACATGCAATTAAATCGATTCTGACCCCCATATCCCTTTGAAAGGGGCGTAGTGGCAAATATTGTAAAAATTTGAATTATCACAACTTTCGGGCCGAAATTGTAAGGGCCGGGGTGGTTCAGCATTTTGAAGGAAAAATTATATTTTTTGATTAGGCTAGTTACCCCACAATGAATGTAGATACATGCCATTAGATGGATCCTGACCCCCATATCCCTTTGAAAGGGCGTAGGGGCAAATATTGTGATAATTTGAATAAACACCAATTTCAGGCCGAAATGGTAAGGTCCGGGGTGGTTCAAGATTTTGGAGGAAAATATATATTTTTTTTAATACGCTAGTTTCCCCACAATGATTGTACCTACATGCAATTAAATCGATTCTGACCCCCATATCCCTTTGAAAGGGGCGTAGTGGCAAATATTGTAAAAATTTGAATTATCACAACTTTCGGGCCGAAATTGTAAGGGCCGGGGTGGTTCAGCATTTTGGAGGAAAATAATTTTTTTTTTTAATAGGTTAGTTTCCCCACAATGAATGTCCATATATGCCATTAGATGGATCTTGACCCCCATATCCCTTTGAAAGGGGCGTAGGGGCAAATATTGTGATAATTTGAATTATCACAACTTTCGTGCCGAAATTGTAAGGGCCGGGGTGGTTCAGCATTTTGGAGGAAAATATTATTTTTTTTGAATAGGTTAGTTTCCCCACAATGACTGTCCATACATGCCATTAGATAGATCTTGACCCCAATATCCCTATGAAAGGGGCTTTGGGGCAAATATTGTGATAATTTGAATTATCACAACTTTCGTGCCGAAATTGTAAGGGCCGGGGTGGTTCAGCATTTTGGAGGAAAATATTATTTTTTTTTAATAGGCTAGTTTCCCCACAATGAATGTACATAAATGCAATTAGATGGATCCTGACCCCCATATCCCTTTGAAAGGGGCGTAGGGGCAAATATTGTAAAAATTTGAATTATCACAACTTTCAGGCCGAAATTAGAAGGTCCGGGGTGGTTCAGCATTTTGGAGGAAAATATTTTTTGTTGTTGTTGATAGGTTAGTTTCCCCACAATGAATGTCCATACTTGCCATTAGTTGGGTCTTGACCCCCATATCCCTTTGAAAGGGGCGTAGGGGCAAATATTGTGATAATTTGAATAAACACCAATTTCAGGCCGAAATGGTAAGGGCCGGGGTGGTTCAGGATTTTGGAGGAAAATATATATATTTTTTAATAGGCTAGTTTCCCCACAATGATTGTACCTACATGCAATTAAATCGATTCTGACCCCCATATCCCTTTGAAAGGGGCGTAGTGGCAAATATTGTAAAAATTTGAATTATCACAACTCTCGTGCCGAAATTGTAAGGGCCGGGGTGGTTCAGCATTTTGGAGGAAAATATTATTTTTTTTTAATAGGCTAGTTTCCCCACAATGAATGTACATTCATGCCATTAGATGGATCCTGACCCCCATATCCCTTTGAAAGGGGCGTAGGGGCAAATATTGTGATAATTTGAATAAACACTAATTTCAGCCGAAATGGTAAGGTCCGGGGTGGTTCAGGATTTTGGAGGAAAATATATATTTTTTTTAATACGCTAGTTTCCCCACAATGATTGTACCTTCATGCAATTAAATCGATTCTGACCCCCATATCCCTTTGAAAGGGGCGTAGTGGCAAATATTGTAAAAATTTGAATTATCACAACTTTCGGGCCGAAATTGTAAGGGCCGGGGTGGTTCAGCATTTTGAAGGAAAAATTATATTTTTTGATTAGGCTAGTTACCCCACAATGAATGTAGATACATGCCATTAGATGGATCCTGACCCCCATATCCCTTTGAAAGGGGCGTAGGGGCAAATATTGTGATAATTTGAATAAACACCAATTTCAGGCCGAAATGGTAAGGGCCGGGGTGGTTCAGCATTTTGGAGGGAAATATTATTTTTTTTGAATACGTTAGTTTCCCCACAATGAATGTACATACATGCCATTAGATGGATCCTGACCCCTAATCTCTGTGAAAGGGGCGTAGGGGCAAATATTGTGATAATTTGAATAAACACCAAATTCAGGCCAAAATGGTAAGGGCCGGGGTGGTTCAGCATTTTAGAGGAAAATATTATATTTTTTGATTAGGCTAGTTTCCCCACAATGAATGTACATAAATGCAATTAGATGGATCCTGACCCCCATATCCCTTTGAAAGGGGCGTAGGGGCAAATATTGTAAAAATTTGAATTATCACAACTTTCAGGCCGAAATTAGAAGGTCCGGGGTGGTTCAGCATTTTGGAGGAAAATATATATATTTTTTTTTTGATAGGTTAGTTTCCCCACAATGAATGTCCATACTTGCCATTAGATGGGTCTTGACCCCCATATCCCTTTGAAAGGGGCGTAGGGGCAAATATTGTGATAATTTGAATAAACACCAATTTCAGGCCGAAATGGTAAGGGCCGGGGTGGTTCAGGATTTTGGAGGAAAATATATATATTTTTTAATAGGCTAGTTTCCCCACAATGATTGTACCTACATGCAATTAAATCGATTCTGACCCCCATATCCCTTTGAAAGGGGCGTAGTGGCAAATATTGTAAAAATTTGAATTATCACAACTTTTGGGCCGAAATATTAAGGGCCGGGGTGGTTCAGCATTTTGAAGGAAAAAATTATATTTTTTTAATTGGCTAGTTACCCCACAATGAATGTAGATACATGCCATTAGATGGATCCTGACCCCCATATCCCTTTGAAAGGGGCGTAGGGGCAAATATTGTAAAAATTTGAATTATCACAACTTGGGCCGAAATGGTAAGGGCCGGGTGGTTCAGCATTTTAGAGGGAAATATTATTTTTTTTGAATAGGTTAGTTTCCCCACATTGAATGTACATACATGCCATTAGATGGATCCTGACCCCTAATCTCTGTGAAAGGGGCGTAGGGGCAAATATTGTGATAATTTGAATAAACACCAATTTCAGGCCGAAATGGTAAGGGCCAGGGTGGTTCAGGATTTTGGAGGAAAATATATATTTTTTTTAATAGGCTAGTTTCCCCACAATGATTGTACCTACATGCAATTAAATCGATTCTGACCCCCATATCCCTTTGAAAGGGGCGTAGTGGCAAATATTGTAAAATTTGAATTATCACAACTTTCGGGCCGAAATTGTAAGGGCCGGGGTGGTTCAGCATTTTGAAGGAAAAAATTATATTTTTTGATTAGGCTAGTTACCCCACATTGAATGTACATACATGCCATTAGATGGATCCTGACCCCCATATCCCTTTGAAAGGGGCGTAGGGGCAAATATTGTAAAAATTTGAATTATCACAACTTTCGGGCCGAAATGGTAAGGGCCGGGGTGGTTCAGCATTTTGGAGGAAAATATTATTTTTTTTGAATAGGTTAGTTTCCCCACAATGACTGTCCATACATGCCATTAGATAGATCTTGACCCCAATATCCCTATGAAAGGGGCTTTGGGGCAAATATTGTGATAATTTGAATTATCACAACTTTCGTGCCGAAATTGTAAGGGCCGGGGTGGTTCAGCATTTTGGAGGAAAATATTTTTTTTTTTTAATAGGCTAGTTTCCCCACAATGAATGTACATAAATGCAATTAGATGGATCCTGACCCCCATATCCCTTTGAAAGGGGCGTAGGGGCAAATATTGTAAAAATTTGAATTATCACAACTTTCAGGCCGAAATTAGAAGGTCCGGGGTGGTTCAGCATTTTGGAGGAAAATATTTTTTTTTTTTTGTTGATAGGTTAGTTTCCCCACAATGAATGTCCATACTTGCCATTAGTTGGGTCTTGACCCCCATATCCCTTTGAAAGGGGCGTAGGGGCAAATATTGTGATAATTTGAATAAACACCAATTTCAGGCCGAAATGGTAAGGGCCGGGGTGGTTCAGGATTTTGGAGGAAAATATATATATTTTTTAATAGGCTAGTTTCCCCACAATGATTGTACCTACATGCAATTAAATCGATTCTGACCCCCATATCCCTTTGAAAGGGGCGTAGGGGCAAATATTGTAAAAATTTGAATTATCACAACTTTCGGGCCGAAATTGTAAGGGCCGGGGTGGTTCAGCATTTTGGAGGAAAATATTATTTTTTTTGAATAGGTTAGTTTCCCCACAATGAATGTCCATACATGCCATTAGATGGATCCTGACCCCTAATCTCTGTGAAAGGGGCGTAGGGGCAAATATTGTGATAATTTGAATAAACACTAATTTCAGGCCGAAATGGTAAGGTCCGGGGTGGTTCAGGATTTTGGAGGAAAATATATATTTTTTTAATACGCTAGTTTCCCCACAATGATTGTACCTTCATGCAATTAAATCGATTCTGACCCCCATATCCCTTTGAAAGGGGCGTAGTGGCAAATATTGTAAAAATTTGAATTATCACAACTTTCGGGCCGAAATTGTAAGGGCCGGGGTGGTTCAGCATTTTGAAGGAAAAATTATATTTTTTGATTAGGCTAGTTACCCCACAATGAATGTAGATACATGCCATTAGATGGATCCTGACCCCCATATCCCTTTGAAAGGGGCGTAGGGGCAAATATTGTGATAATTTGAATAAACACCAATTTCAGGCCGAAATGGTAAGGTCCGGGGTGGTCCAGGATTTTGGAGGAAAATATATATTTTTTTTAATACGCTAGTTTCCCCACAATGATTGTACCTACATGCAATTAAATCGATTCTGACCCCCATATCCCTTTGAAAGGGGCGTAGTGGCAAATATTGTAAAAATTTGAATTATCACAACTTTCGGGCCGAAATTGTAAGGGCCGGGGTGGTTCAGCATTTTGAAGGAAAAATTATATTTTTTGATTAGGCTAGTTACCCCACAATGAATGTAGATACATGCCATTAGATGGATCCTGACCCCCATATCCCTTTGAAAGGGGCGTAGGGGCAAATATTGTGATAATTTGAATTATCACAACTTTCGTGCCGAAATTGTAAGGGCCGGGGTGGTTCAGCATTTTGGAGGAAAATATTATTTTTTTTGAATAGGCTAGTTTCCCCACAATGAATGTACATAAATGCAATTAGATGGATCCTGACCCCCATATCCCTTTGAAAGGGGCGTAGGGGCAAATATTGTAAAAATTTGAATTATCACAACTTTCAGGCCGAAATTAGAAGGTCCGGGGTGGTTCAGCATTTTGGAGGAAAATTTTTTTTTTTTTTTTGGATAGGTTAGTTTCCCCACAATGAATGTCCATACTTGCCATTAGATGGGTCTTGACCCCCATATCCCTTTGAAAGGGGCGTAGGGGCAAATATTGTGATAATTTGAATAAACACCAATATCAGGCCGAAATGGTAAGGGCCGGGGTGGTTCAGGATTTTGGAGGAAAATATATATATTTTTTAATAGGCTAGTTTCCCCACAATGATTGTACCTACATGCAATTAAATCGATTCTGACCCCCATATCCCTTTGAAAGGGGCGTAGTGGCAAATATTGTAAAAATTTGAATTATCACAACTTTCGGGCCGAAATATTAAGGGCCGGGGTGGTTCAGCATTTTGAAGGAAAAAATTATATTTTTTTAATTGGCTAGTTACCCCACAATGAATGTAGATACATGCCATTAGATGGATCCTGACCCCCATATCCCTTTGAAAGGGGCGTAGGGGCAAATATTGTAAAAATTTGAATTATCACAACTTTCGGGCCGAAATGGTAAGGGCCGGGGTGGTTCAGCATTTTGGAGGGAAATATTATTTTTTTTGAATAGGTTAGTTTCCCCACAATGAATGTACATACTTGCCATTAGATGGATCCTGACCCCTAATCTCTGTGAAAGGGGCGTAGGGGCAAATATTGTGATAATTTGAATAAACACCAAATTCAGGCCAAAATGGTAAGGGCCGGGGTGGTTCAGCATTTTAGAGGAAAATATTATATTTTTTGATTAGGCTAGTTTCCCCACAATGAATGTACATAAATGCAATTAGATGGATCCTGACCCCCATATCCCTTTGAAAGGGGCGTAGGGGCAAATATTGTGATAATTTGAATAAACACCAATTTCAGGCCGAAATGGTAAGGTCCGGGGTGGTTCAGGATTTTGGAGGAAAATATTATTTTTTTTGAATAGGTTAGTTTCCCCACAATGAATGTCCATACATGCCATTAGATGGATCCTGACCCCTAATCTCTGTGAAAGGGGCGTAGGGGCAAATATTGTGATAATTTGAATAAACACCAATTTCAGGCCGAAATGGTAAGGGCCGGGGTGGTTCAGGATTTTGGAGGAAAATATATATTTTTTTAATAGGCTGGTCTCCCCACAATGAATGTACATACCTGCCATTAGATGGATCCTGACCCCCATATCCCTTTGGAAGGGGCGTAGGGGCAAATATTGTGATAATTTGAATAAACACCAATTTCAGGCCGAAATGGTAAGGGCCGGGGTGGTTCAGCATTTTGAAGTAAAATATATATTTTTTTTAATAGGCTAGTTTCCCCACAATGAATGTTCCTACATGCAATTAAATCGATTCTGACCCCCATATCCCTTTTGAAATGGGCGTAGTGGCAAATATTGTAAAAATTTGAATTATCACAACTTTCGTGCCGAAATTGTAAGGGCCGGGGTGGTTCAGCATTTTGGAGGAAAATATTTTTTTTTTTTATTAGGCTAGTTACCCCACAATGAATGTACATACATGCCATTAGATGAATCCTGACCCCCATATCCCTTTGAAAGGGGCGTAGGGGCAAATATTGTGATAATTTGAATAAACACCAATATCAGGCCGAAATGGTAAGGGCCGGGGTGGTTCAGGATTTTGGAGTAAAATATATATTTTTTTTAATAGGCTAGTTTCCCCACAATGAATGTTCCTAAATGCAATTAAATCGATTCTGACCCCCATATCCCTTTGAAAGGGGCGTAGTGGCAAATATTGTAAAAATTTGAATTATCACAACTTTTGGCCGAAATATTTTTTTAATTGGCTAGTTACCCCACAATGAATGTAGATACATGCCATTAGATGGATCCTGACCCCCATATCCCTTTGAAAGGGGCGTAAGGGCAAATATGGTAATGGTAAGGGCCGGGGTGGTTCAGCATTTTGGAGGAAAATATTATATATTTTTTTAATAGGCTAGTTTCCCCAAAATGAATGTACATAAATGCCATTAAATGGATCCTGACCCCCATATCCCTTTGAAAGGGGCGTAGGGGCAAATATTGTAAAAATTTGAATTATCACAACTTTCAGGCAGAAATTAGAAGGTCCGGGGTGGTTCAGCATTTTGGAGGAAAATTTTTCATTTTTTTAATAGGTTAGTTTCCCCACAATGAATGTCCATATATGCCATTAGATGGATCTTGACCCCCATATCCCTTTGAAAGGGGCGTAGGGGCAAATATTGTGATAATTTGAATTATCACAACTTTCGTGCCGAAATTGTAAGGGCCGGGGTGGTTCAGCATTTTGGAGGAAAATATTATTTTTTTTGAATAGGTTAGTTTCCCCACAATGACTGTCCATACATGCCATTAGATAGATCTTGACCCCAATATCCCTATGAAAGGGGCTTTGGGGCAAATATTGTGATAATTTGAATTATCACAACTTTCGTGCCGAAATTGTAAGGGCCGGGGTGGTTCAGCATTTTGGAGGAAAATATTATTTTTTTTTAATAGGCTAGTTTCCCCACAATGAATGTACATTCATGCCATTAGATGGATCCTGACCCCCATATCCCTTTGAAAGGGGCGTAGGGGCAAATATTGTAAAAATTTGAATTATCACAACTTTCGGGCCGAAATTGTAAGGGCCGGGGTGGTTCAGCATTTTGAAGGAAAAAATTATATTTTTTGATTAGGCTAGTTACCCCACAATGAATGTACATACATGCCATTAGATGGATCCTGACCCCCATATCCCTTTGAAAGGGGCGTAGGGGCAAATATTGTGATAATTTGAATAAACACCAATTTCAGGCCGAAATGGTAAGGTCCGGGGTGGTTCAGGATTTTGGAGGAAAATATATATTTTTTTTAATACGCTAGTTTCCCCACAATGAATGTACATAAATGCAATTAGATGGATCCTGACCCCCATATCCCTTTGGTATACCCCTTTGGTAGGGGCAAATATTGTAAAAATTTGAATTATCACAACTTTCAGGCCGAAATTAGAAGGGCCGGGGTGGTTCAGCATTTTGAAGGAAAAAATTATATTTTTTGATTAGGCTAGTTTCCCCACAATGATTGTACCTACATGCAATTAAATCGATTCTGACCCCCATATCCCTTTGAAAGGGGCGTAGTGGCAAATATTGTAAAAATTTGAATTATCACAACTTTCGGGCCGAAATTGTAAGGGCCGGGGTGGTTCAGCATTTTGAAGGAAAAAATTATATTTTTTGATTAGGCTAGTTACCCCACAATGAATGTAGATACATGCCATTAGATGGATCCTGACCCCCATATCCCTTTGAAAGGGGCGTAGGGGCAAATATTGTGATAATTTGAATAAACACCAATTTCAGGCCGAAATGGTAAGGTCCGGGGTGGTTCAAGATTTTGGAGGAAAATATATTTTTTTTAATACGCTAGTTTCCCCACAATGATTGTACCTACATGCAATTAAATCGATTCTGACCCCCATATCCCTTTGAAAGGGGCGTAGTGGCAAATATTGTAAAAATTTGAATTATCACAACTTTCGGGCCGAAATTGTAAGGGCCGGGGTGGTTCAGCATTTTGGAGGAAAATAATTTTTTTTTTAATAGGTTAGTTTCCCCACAATGAATGTCCATATATGCCATTAGATGGATCTTGACCCCCATATCCCTTTGAAAGGGGCGTAGGGGCAAATATTGTGATAATTTGAATTATCACAACTTTCGTGCCGAAATTGTAAGGGCCGGGGTGGTTCAGCATTTTGGAGGAAAATATTATTTTTTTTGAATAGGTTAGTTTCCCCACAATGACTGTCCATACATGCCATTAGATAGATCTTGACCCCAATATCCCTATGAAAGGGGCTTTGGGGCAAATATTGTGATAATTTGAATTATCACAACTTTCGTGCCGAAATTGTAAGGGCCGGGGTGGTTCAGCATTTTGGAGGAAAATATTATTTTTTTTTAATAGGCTAGTTTCCCCACAATGAATGTACATAAATGCAATTAGATGGATCCTGACCCCCATATCCCTTTGAAAGGGGCGTAGGGGCAAATATTGTAAAAATTTGAATTATCACAACTTTCAGGCCGAAATTAGAAGGTCCGGGGTGGTTCAGCATTTTGGAGGAAAATATTTTTTTTTGTTGTTGATAGGTTAGTTTCCCCACAATGAATGTCCATACTTGCCATTAGTTGGGTCTTGACCCCCATATCCCTTTGAAAGGGGCGTAGGGGCAAATATTGTGATAATTTGAATAAACACCAATTTCAGGCCGAAATGGTAAGGGCCGGGGTGGTTCAGGATTTTGGAGGAAAATATATATATTTTTTTAATAGGCTAGTTTCCCCACAATGATTGTACCTACATGCAATTAATCGATTCTGACCCCCATATCCCTTTGAAAGGGGCGTAGTGGCAAATATTGTAAAAATTTGAATTATCACAACTCTCGTGCCGAAATTGTAAGGGCCGGGGTGGTTCAGCATTTTGGAGGAAAATATTATTTTTTTTTAATAGGCTAGTTTCCCCACAATGAATGTACATTCATGCCATTAGATGGATCCTGACCCCCATATCCCTTTGAAAGGGGCGTAGGGGCAAATATTGTGATAATTTGAATAAACACTAATTTCAGGCCGAAATGGTAAGGTCCGGGGTGGTTCAGGATTTTGGAGGAAAATATATATTTTTTTTAATACGCTAGTTTCCCCACAATGATTGTACCTTCATGCAATTAAATCGATTCTGACCCCCATATCCCTTTGAAAGGGGCGTAGTGGCAAATATTGTAAAAATTTGAATTATCACAACTTTCGGGCCGAAATTGTAAGGGCCGGGGTGGTTCAGCATTTTGAAGGAAAAAATTATATTTTTTGATTAGGCTAGTTACCCCACAATGAATGTAGATCCATGCCATTAGATGGATCCTGACCCCCATATCCCTTTGAAAGGGGCGTAGGGGCAAATATTGTGATAATTTGAATAAACACCAATTTCAGGCCGAAATGGTAAGGGCCGGGGTGGTTCAGCATTTTGGAGGGAAATATTATTTTTTTTGAATACGTTAGTTTCCCCACAATGAATGTACATACATGCCATTAGATGGATCCTGACCCCTAATCTCTGTGAAAGGGGCGTAGGGGCAAATATTGTGATAATTTGAATAAACACCAAATTCAGGCCAAAATGGTAAGGGCCGGGGTGGTTCAGCATTTTAGAGGAAAATATTATATTTTTTGATTAGGCTAGTTTCCCCACAATGAATGTACATAAATGCAATTAGATGGATCCTGACCCCCATATCCCTTTGAAAGGGGCGTAGGGGCAAATATTGTAAAAATTTGAATTATCACAACTTTCAGGCCGAAATTAGAAGGTCCGGGGTGGTTCAGCATTTTGGAGGAAAATATATATATTTTTTTTTGATAGGTTAGTTTCCCCACAATGAATGTCCATACTTGCCATTAGATGGGTCTTGACCCCCATATCCCTTTGAAAGGGGCGTAGGGGCAAATATTGTGATAATTTGAATAAACACCAATTTCAGGCCGAAATGGTAAGGGCCGGGGTGGTTCAGGATTTTGGAGGAAAATATATATATTTTTTAATAGGCTAGTTTCCCCACAATGATTGTACCTACATGCAATTAAATCGATTCTGACCCCCATATCCCTTTGAAAGGGGCGTAGTGGCAAATATTGTAAAAATTTGAATTATCACAACTTTTGGGCCGAAATATTAAGGGCCGGGGTGGTTCAGCATTTTGAAGGAAAAAATTATATTTTTTTAATTGGCTAGTTACCCCACAATGAATGTAGATACATGCCATTAGATGGATCCTGACCCCCATATCCCTTTGAAAGGGGCGTAGGGGCAAATATTGTAAAAATTTGAATTATCACAACTTGGGCCGAAATGGTAAGGGCCGGGGTGGTTCAGCATTTTAGAGGGAAATATTATTTTTTTTGAATAGGTTAGTTTCCCCACATTGAATGTACATACATGCCATTAGATGGATCCTGACCCCTAATCTCTGTGAAAGGGGCGTAGGGGCAAATATTGTGATAATTTGAATAAACACCAATTTCAGGCCGAAATGGTAAGGGCCAGGGTGGTTCAGGATTTTGGAGGAAAATATATATTTTTTTTAATAGGCTAGTTTCCCCACAATGATTGTACCTACATGCAATTAATCGATTCTGACCCCCATATCCCTTTGAAAGGGGCGTAGTGGCAAATATTGTAAAAATTTGAATTATCACAACTTTCGGGCCGAAATTGTAAGGGCCGGGGTGGTTCAGCATTTTGAAGGAAAAAATTATATTTTTTGATTAGGCTAGTTACCCCACATTGAATGTACATACATGCCATTAGATGGATCCTGACCCCCATATCCCTTTGAAAGGGGCGTAGGGGCAAATATTGTAAAAATTTGAATTATCACAACTTTCGGGCCGAAATGGTAAGGGCCGGGGTGGTTCAGCATTTTGGAGGAAAATATTATTTTTTTTGAATAGGTTAGTTTCCCCACAATGAATGTCCATACATGCCATTAGATGGATCCTGACCCCTAATCTCTGTGAAAGGGGCGTAGGGGCAAATATTGTGATAATTTGAATAAACACTAATTTCAGGCCGAAATGGTAAGGTCCGGGGTGGTTCAGGATTTTGGAGGAAAATATATATATTTTTTAATAGGCTAGTTGCCCCACAATGATTGTACCTACATACAACTAAATCGATTCTGACCCCCATATCCCTTTGAAAGGGGCGTAGTGGCAAATATTGTAAAAATTTGAATTATCACAACTTACGGGCCGAAATTGTAAGGGCCGGGGTGGTTCAGCATTTTGAAGGAAAAATTATATTTTTTGATTAGGCTAGTTACCCCACATTGAATGTACATACATGCCATTAGATGGATCCTGACCCCCATATCCCTTTGAAAGGGGCGTAGGGGCAAATATTGTGATAATTTGAATAAACACCAAATTCAGGCCAAAATGGTAAGGGCCGGGGTGGTTAAGCATTTTAGAGGAAAATATTATATTTTTTGATTAGGCTAGTTTCCCCACAATGAATATACATACATGCCATTAGATGGATCTTGACCCCCATATCCCTTTGAAAGGGGCGTAGGGGCAAATATTGTGATAATTTGAATAAACACCATTTTCAGGCCGAAATTGTAAGGGCCGGGGTGGTTCAGCATTTTGGAGGAAAATATTATATTTTTTTAATAGGTGAGTTTCCCCACAATGAATGTCCATACGTGCCATTAGATGGATCTTGACCCCCATATCCCTTTGAAAGGGGCGTAGGGGCAAATATTGTGATAATTTGAATTATCACAACTTTCGTGCCGAAATTGTAAGGGCCGGGGTGGTTCAGCATTTTGGAGGAAAATATTTTTTTTTTGAATAGGTTAGTTTCCCCACAATGAATGTCCATACTTGCCATTAGATGGATCCTGACCCCTAATCCCTTTGAAAGGGGCGTAGGGGCAAATATTGTAAAATTTGAATTATCACAACTTTCGGGCCGAAATGGTAAGGGCCGGGGTGGTTCAGCATTTTGGAGGGAAATATTATTTTTTTTGAATAGGTTAGTTTCCCCACAATGAATGTCCATACATGCCATTAGATGGATCCTGACCCCTAATCTCTGCGAAAGGGGCGTAGGGGCAAATATTGTGATAATTTGAATAAACACCAATTTCAGGCCAAAATGGTAAGGGCCGGGGTGGTTCAGCATTTTAGAGGAAAATATTATATTTTTTTTAATAGGCTAGTTTCCCCACAATGATTGTACGTACATGCAATTAAATCGATTCTGACCCCCATATCCCTTTGAAAGGGGCGTAGTGGCAAATATTGTAAAAATTTGAATTATCACAACTTTCGGGCCGAAATATTAAGGGCCGGGGTGGTTCAGCATTTTGAAGGAAAAAGTTATATATTTTTAATTGGCTAGTTACTCCACAATGAATGTCCATACATGCCATTAGATGGATCCTGACCCCCATATCCCTTTGAAAGGGGCGTAGGGGCAAATATTGTAAAAATTTGAATTATCACAACTTTCGGGCCGAAATTAGAAGGTCCGAGGTGGTTCAGCATTTTGGAGGAAAATATATATTTTTTTTTAATAGGCTAGTTTCCCCGCAATGAATGTACATACGTGCCATTAGATGGATCCTGACCCCCATATCCCTTTGAAAGGGGCGTAGGGGCAAATATTGTAAAAATTTGAATTATCACAACTTTCGGGCCGAAATTGTAAGGGCCGGGGTGGTTCAGCATTTTTAAGGAAAAAATTATATTTTTTGATTAGGCTAGTTACCACACATTGAATGTACATACATGCCATTAGATAAATCCTGACCCCCCATATCCCTTTGAAAGGGGTGTAGGGGCAAATATTGTGATAATTTGAATAAACACCAATTTCAGGCCGAAATGGTAAGGGCCGGGGTGGTTCAGCATTTTGGAGAAAAATATTATATTTTTTTAATAGGCTAGTTTCCCCACAATGAATGTACATAAATGTCATTAGATGGATCCTAACCCCCATATCCCTTTGAAAGGGGCGTAGGGGCAAATATTGTGATAATTTGAAGAAACACCAATTTCAGGCCGAAATGGTAAGGGCCGGGGTGGTTCAGCATTTTGGAGGAAAATATTATATTTTTTTAATAGGCTAGTTTCCCCACAATGAATGTACATACATGCCATTAGATGGATCCTGACCCCCATATCCCTTTGAAAGGGGCGTAGGGGCAAATATTGTAAAAATTTGAATTATCACAACTTTCGGGCTGAAATTAGAAGGTCCGGGGTGGTTCAGCATTTTGGAGGAAAATATATATTTTTTTTAATAGGTTAATTCCCCACAATGAATGTCCATACATGCCATGAGATGGATCTTGACCCCTATATCCCTTTGATAGGGGCGTAGGGGCAAATATTGTGATAATTTGAATAAACACCAATTTCAGGCCGAAATATTAAGGGCCGGGGTGGTTCAGGAATTTGGAGGAACATATATTTTCATGCCTAGTATTTATCACCATAGGAAGACGATCTAATTAGATTTTGGAGTACGTAGGTCAAAGGTCACAGGTCACAGAGGTCAACTTATGAAATTCCTTGTATTGAGTTTGTTAGCGCGATATCTCAAGAACCACTTGAGATTTAAACTTCAAACTTAGTGATAGTGTGTATCACTATAGGTAAACAATCTGATTACATTTTGGAGCACGTAGGTCAAAGGTCAAGGGTCATAGAGGTCAACTTATGAAATTCCATACATTGAGATTGTTATCATGATATCTCAAGAACCACTGGAGATGTAAAAACTTCAAACTTAAGGATAGTATGTATCACCATAGGAAGACGATCTGAGTAGATTTTGGAGCACGTAGGTCAAAGGTCAAGGGTCACAGAGGTCAACTTATGAAATTCCATACATTGAGATTGTTATCATAATATCTCAAGAACCACTGGAGATTTAAACTTCAAACTTAATGATAGTGTGTATCACCATAGGAAGACAATCTGATTAGATTTTGGAGCACGTAGGTCAAAGGTCAAGGGTCACAGAGGTCAACTTATGAAATTCCATACATTGAGATCGTTATCGCGATATCTCAAGAACCACTGGAGAATTTTCACTTCAAACTTAATGATAGTATGTATCACCATATCATAATATCTCAAGAACCACTGGAGATTTAAACTTCAAACTTAATGATAGTGTGTATATCACCATAGGAAGACAATCTGATTAGATTTTGGAGCACGTAGGTCAAAGGTCAAGGGTCACAGAGGTCAACTTATGAAATTCCATACATTGAGATCGTTATCGTGATATCTCAAGAACCACTGGAGAATTTTCACTTCAAACTTAATGATAGTATGTATCACCATATCATAATATCTCAAGAACCACTGGAGATTTAAACTTCAAACTTAATGATAGTGTGTATCACCATAGGAAGACAATCTGATTAGATTTTGGAGCACGTAGGTCAAAGGTCAAGGGTCACAGAGGTCAACTTATGAAATTCCATACATTGAGATTGTTATCATGATATCTCAAGAACCACTGGAGATTTAAACTCCAAACTTGTTTAAATTGCTCTATGGCGGAGGCATCATTTTCGACTGCGCGCAGTCAAAATTCTATCTAGTTTTTATTATGCACCAACTCGAGTTCTACTTTTTTCATTATTGAACTATTATATGCCGTAGTACATTCTATATCTTTATTTCTTATTTTTTCCCCCTGTTTTAGTGTAAATATGACAATATTAGACTCTGAACTCTTGCCATGTTTGTATTTGTATTTGTATTTGTATTTATTAACATTTATTTCCTTCTTAACAGCACATTATAAAACACAATGTATGTATACATGATATATGTAACAATTATTTCAACATACCGGTAGAGTATACAGTAAATAATTCAGATACGGAAGGAGGCGAAAACCCGGAAAGCATAGCTTGAGTTGGGAACGCCCATAATAAATTAACACAGTTACCGAAAGAACATTATAGATATTATTATGAAAATTACATTGTATATAACAGAACGTTGATAGGAAAGAAAAAATAGTGAAAGGAAGAGAGGAGAGAATTAAGTATAGGAAGGCATGTTCACTTATAAAGAGAAAGTTACATCAATTGGGCTGTACATGTGTCTGCGATTACATCATAAAGATAACGAAGTACAATTGTAAAATAGACAGCGGGTACATATCATTAAAAACAAGCAAAATCATCAAACAGACAACAGCTTTATCCGACAGCATTGTCCTGGGAATATACAGATGGTACTAGCAACAAGTTATCAAAATAAATAAATAATCGGTTTGTGTATCTGAATTGAGAATCTTGTTTCTCATTTCCTCAATTTGTGTTCATTGTGGTTTTTTTTGGCAGATATGCTCTTGGCGGTCATGTGGTAGTAAATACTTGCAAGCTACAGGCAGCCCTATCACAATTCACAGCCAAGTCACATGATTTTGGAGTGAAGGTAACAAATACACTTTCCTAATTAAAGCAATGCTTAAATGTAGTTGTATTATACTATGTGTCGTTTTGATGAAGCCAGGGATGAAGAAGAGAGTCTTGAATACATGTTTGAGAGGGGGGAGAGAGAATGAGAGAGACATATATAAAGGGAATATAAAAGGAAAGAGAGCGAGGGAGGGGTAGAGAGAGAGAGATGGAGAGAGAGAGAGAGATTGTGATGATGATGATGTTGATACAGTTGATTGAAAAAGTTTCTTTGATTAAAGGAAGACATAGCCATACCAACCAACAAACATTAAAGATATACAGTAGAACCCAATTAATTGTTTTCTAACTCTTCTGTACATTCTATTCCTAGTATCTTAGAAGGCATCAGCAAAAGTGTGACACCATAATGACTGGCTCACCAGGCCCAGACTTTCTCTTAATTTGACAAACTCACTGTAGCAAGGTTAATATACCCACATTTGTCCACTGAATTGATATTTGACTGTGCCCTAGCTATGCAATTTTTCTTTACAGGTGATGTATTCTAATGACAGTATCTGCACAGCCTCTACCATCAACGGGATATGTGACATTTCTAGGAAGGCCTCTGAATCAGTATGGCACAATGATGACTGGCTCACTAGGCCTTGGCTGACCGAGAGAC
Organism: Strongylocentrotus purpuratus; assembly: GCF_000002235.5. Classification (NCBI taxonomy): domain Eukaryota; kingdom Metazoa; phylum Echinodermata; class Echinoidea; order Camarodonta; family Strongylocentrotidae; genus Strongylocentrotus; species Strongylocentrotus purpuratus. The sequence continues at coordinate 18,279 of NW_022145515.1, forward strand.
TGAGCAAGGTTGGTGACATGATTCATATTTGTCAGCTTACGTTTATACCAAAATAATTCTCTTGAGCTTGAATTGAAGACCATCATGTGGAAAGTAAAATTCTCAATCTGTTGAATATTGTCATTGTTAATAAGAGGTTTTTACTCATGCAATCATCTTCTACTATTGATCAGCTGCAGGAAGATAATTGATTTGTTTATAGGGGATTGTAATTGAGGTGTTTTTTACCTGTTATTATTATGAGTCATAATGCTCTAGTCTATTTTAGAAGCTTGCTAGTATCTTTGCTGATTTATAACTTGATATACTGTGTGGAACCAGGAAGGGTTAACCTGTAAACTGGCGTTACCTCCCCAAAATGTCTCCATATTAGTAAATTCTTTCAGTTACAAAATTTGTTGCCAATGTTTTAAAAATACTAAACTTTCTTTCAGCATGAGAAATTCTTGACGGGATTTCCATGTGTGAACTCCTTCAGTGCTCAAGTCATGCTCACAGCTGCTCCTCTACCAGTGCTGCTTTCAGCTCCGCTCACATATCTCTCAAAGCTCTGTCCATGGATTCCAACACGAATCATCGCGGTAAGATGCTAACTAACAAAGACTGTCTGACAAATGCAGTGGCACTTTCAATAGCATTACATGGTATTTTAACGATTCTGTTTAGGAGATGATGTACTTTCCACAGAATTTGCCTTTTTATGCCTCCGTTACGAAGTAGCTGGAGGCATTATGTTTTCGGGTTGTCCGTCCGTCCGTACGTCCCATTCTCGTGATTGCGTTATCTGAAGAACCGATTGATGGATTCCTGCCAAACTTTGGTCATGTATGTATCTTGCAGAGCCAATGAACTGATTAGATTTTGGGGTCACGAGGTCAAAGGTCAAAGGTCACAGGGCTCATTATGTATGCAAAAACAGCTCGTGATCGCGTTATCTCAAGAACCGATCGATGGATTCCTGCCAAACTTTGGTCATGTATGTATCTTGCAGAGCCGATGAACCGATTAGATTTTGGGGTCATGAGGTCAAATGTCAAAGGTCACAGGGCTTATTATGTATGCAAAAACAGCTCGTGATCGCGTTATCTCAAGAACCAATTGATGGATTCCTGCCAAACTTAGGTCATGTATGTTACTTGCAGAGCCGATGAACTGATTAGATTTTGGGGTCTTGGTCAAGGTCAAAGGTCATGCTGCTCATTATGTATGCAAAAAATAGCTTGTGATCGCATTATCATTAGAACAGATTGAAGGATTCCTGCCAAACTTAGATCATGTATGTATCTTGCAGAGCCAATGAACTGAGTAGATTCTTGGGTCATGAGGTCAAAGGTCAAATGTCATGGGCTCATTATGTATGCAAAAATAGCTTGTGAACGCATTCTCATTAGAACTGACAAATGGATTACTATTTGACTCAGGACATCTTGCAGAGCCAATGAACTGAGTACATTTTAGGGTCATGAGGTCAAAGATCAAAGGGTCATATATGTATATGAGAAATTGCTTTTTGGTTTGTAAACTTGCTCTATGACAGAGGCATCATTTTCGACTGCGCGCAGTCGAAGTTCCATCTAGTTTGTGGGGTGACAGGATCACTACATTATATTTTACTACCATATCTTTTGCTAAATCGTCAAAATAATGATCATGTCTTTATAATCAAAATGCTGGGATTATGATGAATGTTTATGCAACAATCATATATTCTTTGAATGTTTTAGTGCACGCATGATATTTGTACTGAACTGTACTAATAAATTGAACTTCATGCTAACCTCACTTAGAATTGCAATTCATTCCTATGGTACCTTTTGTTGCTTGCTTCTAAAATATGTTTATTTCATTCAAGATGTAAAGAAACCTTCATTCTAGAACAAAAGTCTATGAGCCATGAAAAAAAGGTTTTGTCATGAAGAGAGTATAACCTTGTGTCTCCCTGTTTCCATCCCTGCCCATAGCATTTCCACAAGCTTGTTCATGATGAGAGTCCTTTGTGCGATCGTCCTTCTAAAGTCCACCTGACACAGAAGAGAGAAGAGTCAAGGCCTAACCAAGCCGAGTCCATCTCGCGGAACAGATCTGTGATTGATGAAGGAAGCAGGAAGGCCATTGCAGATGAAGGAGCAACAAGAGCTCAGGAAGATGCATATGATACGGGATCCTCCGACTTGTACCCTCAACAGCGTGGGAGAAGAAACAAGTGGAGCATGCTGCAGAGTGAACGTGAGAACATAGACAAAGATGAACAGAGGCAGCTGCGTCAGGATCTTCCTGTTACGATCAAATCTGAACCGGTGGATGATTACCCTGTCTATGACCTTGACGGCGAAGAGTTATATCCTCTAGAACGTTGCATTCCTGATGACCTGAAGACACCACTGGAACTGCTTGCATCAGGGGACTCTATCAGGAAGAACCAGCCTGGCTTATCAAGGTATCATTCAGAGGAGTTTGATGCAGATGATGCAATGGCTACCAATGTGGATCACCATCCTACAAGAGATCTCTTACTCCACTTTGACAAGAATAGATCAGGTCGAAGGGACCTTTCCGACCTCCTGTCGTATTCATTCACAGGCAAGTCTGGTAGCGCCCCATTGCCGGCAAGAGACTGGACCATGGAGGAAGCAATGCAACCAAGGCAGCATTCCAGCATTAGGGCTAGTGCCAGACAGGCCTACTCAGGCATAGATGCTCTTCTTCCAAGTCAGCTTCAAGATCTTCGGCGTCAGGAGTGGGATGTAGAGCAGCGTTTGACCAACAAAGAAATGAAAAGTGATTATTCTAAGAAGGAACAAATTCGTCTCTCTGGTCAGTCAGCAAGTGTACCAGCACAAAGAAGTAAGTTCTCTACATGTTGAAGCTCATAATAGACCTAGACATTTTCTCTCTTTGATACGTCGGGGAAATGCATTCAAGCCTCCATACAAATTATTTGATGAACATTGATATTCTTAATCAACTTACTTTATTTTTGTTTTGTTAATCTTTCAATTCCTACAATAGCTTTTCTTATCATATAAATCTATTTTTAAGCTCTTCACAGTTAGCTGTGATTGAAGCCATACTTAAGCTTTATAGTCTTCCATTGCATTTCATTCTTAAGACCCCAATGAGTGAGTTCTTAGTGCTTCATTTTCAGCACAATTCTTTGATTTTGTAGTACTCACCAATCATCTCTTTATTCATGGTTCTCTTGTTTCAATCTTAAAATCCAGCAAACACAAGAACACATGGAATCGATCAAATTCCTTGTACACAAAGGGGAGCTCCAAGGAAATACATAGGTATAGCACAACCCTGTCCCCGGGCTGGTGCCGGTAATCCATTGCAGATGACCATTCCCAAGGGTTCTTTAAGCAACAAGACTTCAAGGCGTGGTGAGTTTGGTACCCTTGCAACATCAGGTCTACCGGCGAGAAGAGGAACAGCTTCAAGTCAGAACCAGAATCAGGTATGAATATAGTCAAGTAACAAAGGCACACAAATATATGAAGAATGATAAATATTTGTTTTCTGAAAGAGGATCTGTGTTCTCAATGTGTATAATTTAATGAAAATTTGTGTAGTGTGTCATTCATTTTTTAGTAATCCATCTGCATTGTGCTTTTTGGATGGCTTTAATGTTCCTTTACTCATCTACCCTATTCAACTTCTTTAGTTCATTTCTTCTTGTTTTTGTTTTCCTATTCCAAAATGGTAAACTATATGCCACATGGATTGATTTACTTTATAAAATGATATTGCTTCATTTCATAGGGATACTTTCCAGGGCAGAGGCATCCCCAGGAATATCCCAGTCAACAAGAACAGCATCGTCGAAGACCACCTGATCACTACCAGGGTCAAGGACAAGAGGCCCTACACAGCAGGGATGACCACTGGGTTGGTGGAAAGGACGCAATGATGCTCTCAAGACCAGGGTGGCTGGAGGGAAAAGCTTCATCATACCAGCATCAAAGAAGCGATGCCTTCCTTGATATCGGTGAGTCTGATATCTACTACTGGCAGGTCAGGGAGGAGCTGTTGCGTAGTTGAAGCCCTGTTTTTATTAAATGCAATTCTGTGCTAAAGATATAGAAGTCTGTCGCTGTGCAATTGACTAGGGAAGTTGCAGCCACTTTGAATCGATCAATAGGGTGGGGCCTTGGGCATTCATATTAAGAGTTGCGAATGATCTGAATCAGTTGTAACTAAACTTGAATTTAACACCAGTCACAACTCTATAAGAAATGCAAAGGTCCCGAGTTAGGGTAACAGTCATTTTGCTTTAGGTATCGGGGTCCAGACCAAGACTAGTCTTACGCAATGGAAGCCAGATTGTCATTTTCACATGTTTGACATCTTTCGTGTCATGATTCCAATGGTATTTGATGCAAAAAGTTTGTTCAATTCCTCAGGCAGACTGAGCTGCATGGGAGATATCTACACTGATGGCCCCACAAAGAGAAGAAGACTGACCTACGAGAGAGTGCCAGGATCTAAGGGAGGACAGACCAAGCTTGCTTTTAGGTAGACATGTGACAACACGTAATGGCTGTCAAGGTCACCTTAACATTTTGACCCTAAATAAGGTCGCTTCATTTTACTGGTGTCACAGCTAGGGAGGTTTGGATTTGATCTGTCTGCTAACCTCCTTCCTTGAGGGACAACATTTTTTAACCTAGCATGTACATTTACAAATTTTAGTGGCGTTTACATCGACGAGGACTTTTAAAAAGCCCATCAAATTTTGAATTAGTACGTCAAACTGCTTTTGGAATTTATATTAACCAACAATTCATGAATTGATGTGACACAATTGTTTAGTGTGTACATTAGATAAGAGGAAATGCAGCAATTGCAGCTGATTGCCCAGTGATGGGTTGTCGAAGTTTTATGAATAAATAAACGTATGAAATAGATAGGAATCATTTAGCCGTCGCGTTGCAAACATGTATGAAGTGACTGTCAGTTTCATATTGTTAACTTTAAAAATCGTTGCAGTTTTTGTCAGTCCCCCTCCCCCCCCCCCCCCCAAGCAAACAATAGGCTTTCTTCTTCTTTTTTCCTCCTCCTACTCTCCTTCTCCTCCTCTTCCATCTCCTTTTTCTTCTTCTTGATTAGTGCATTCCGTCCATTATCTGCTGTACCTTCACATTTATACCACATAACAACACTCATTTCTTCATTTTGGTGTTATAATTCTATTTTTTAATTGCATAGGTGAATTGTTGATGCAGTATTGGTATATGAAAGCAAAGCATGGGTTGAAGCATAACCTGGAGGTAACAATTGATTTTAAAATATAATTAAATATATTTCATATCCTATTTCTTCCATATGCAATCGTTATTCCAATGCACATTTAAATCAATGATACTAATTGCTACACAGGGTACACTTACAGTGACTCATGTCAGGATTTAACATTTATTTAAGCATAATCCGAATGCATCATCTTGTATTCTGGTAAAATTTATCTCCCAGCCCCATAAATATCAGTATAATTGGTGTCTGTATTGCAGAAAGTTGATAGAATGTATAATAATTGATTCCTTAAACGATCCTTACATTATGTAAGGATTGTCCGAACACATCATTTTGTATTTCCTGTTTATTTTGCATTCTAGTAAAATATCATTACACTTGGTGTCTGCATTGCAAGAGGTTGATAAAATCTGAAACCTAGACGGATTCATGAAATGATGATTTTTAAATTTTATTTGAATTGTGTACATATTGTATATATGTATGTATTTGTATTGATATTAAATGATGTAATCTGGCATCAAAAAACTTCTAAACAACATTTGTATGGGTGTGCTTGACTAAGTAGTGGAAAATGCTGGATTACTTTTCATTTCTATGCATTATTTTATGTGCATTCTGTGTATTTATTATGATCAATAGTCACATGGACATGTTTTTTTATGTTCCCTTTTCTCTTCTTTTTGGTCATCTTTTGTGATGTAATGACATGCAAACCGGATAGATTGAAATATATGACCGCAGCTTGCTAATAAAAAGATCTTTCACATATTTTGAATTTTAGCAAGCCAGGGCAAAGTACACACCCTTCAAACATCAGTGCATGTCTTCCCTGGTAAATAAGATCCAAAAAAAGGGAAAGATGAAATTGGTCAGGTGTGTTAAGATCACTCAGTTATGTCACTATCTCTCAAATACCCTCTTATTCACACACCCCCCCCCCCCCCTTCTTTTTCTCTCTCTGTGACTTGTCCCGTTTCTCAGATCTTATCTTGAATCACACAATACTATCACTTTTAGGTGATTTTCAGTTGAATGTTTTTCCAGTTGTGGAAAATGTACAACTAGTACAACCCTGCATTTTAATGGCTTGAAATATATCGAAGCTTGTAAAACGGTCTGGAAACCACCAAATATGCAACCCATATATATACCTACATTATTGTGATAAATCAGGAAATTGGGACATATTTACAGAAAATTGCATTTGATACATAGTATGTCAATATATGAGCTCCTTGCTTCAATTCAGGATATCATATTGCAATAAGGCTTCTGTGAGAGTCGGCATTGCCGGATATTTCACACTTTCAATGCATAATAGGAAGAAAAAAATGGTCAGAATGTCCCTAATAATTTGTAGTCCCCAAACCAAATGCTACATTAAGTGCATTCATACATCTTTAACCCATGGACTAGTGAATTCTTTGATTCCCATAGACTTTAATACAGGACGGCTTCCCGTAGGCAACATGTACATTTTAGGCTAGGTTTATTGGGTAAACTAAGAATTTCAGTTGGACACATAAAAAACAAAGTTCAACACTAATGAAAATTGTTGCTTTTCTTCAGCAGTTTATTGTTTGGAAAAAAAAATGCATAACTTAAACTATATCACCAGTTTTAAGAACAAACTTAAATGACAAAATTAAAACAAGATTTCTACTTCTAAGCCTAGTGCTACCAACATACATGATGAGAGCATAATTACGTAAAGACTGCAGGTTTTATACAACTGCTTATTTTTTTAAATAATTAAAAAGGAGAAAGTATTGTATGTCAGCTGGTGGATGATCATCCCTCTGTTCTTTTCCTTAGTAAAAAATGAAAAGTACTAGCTTAAGTTCTTTCTTCTTTTGTACATTGTGTCCTATAGAAATGTTTTGTTTGAGACAGGTTCAATTAAGTTAATCAACCATTTTGGCAAAGGTATCCCTCATTACTGAAAAAGATGCAAGGTCTGATAGAGTTGCGCAGGTCAAATGGGCCTTCGAAATGCCATGCCAAATAAATTGCATGAAAATACAAGCAACAACATCGCAGCTTAAGTACACAGTATCTAGAACTAGCGAGCAAATCGCGAGTCGAAATGCAGTAATTATCTTTCACTTTGACCCCCCCCCCCTCCCACATCCCTTTGTACTTTTTAAAGCTTCTAACAGACTTTACCCAAAGATTTACATATGCTTCACCTAAAATTCTCCCGATTACAAATGGTTTATCTTCATGCCTAAAGAATTCTTAGTAACATCAACCTTCAAATGTGAAGCCACATCCATTCATCTCCTCACTTTACATCATCAACACTGACTCAGGTATCCACCTTAAATTGACCTTTCCGTCAATTTGGATTGCACTCCTAATCCGAGTCCACGTCCATGTCTACATTCTGTATGTCTGCATCCCCTTCTCCATCTGCGAACCCTTTCCCCTTGCCTTCCCCTCCCGCACCGCCCCCCTCGCCCCCCTCCTCCTTATCACTGATGAACCCCTTCTCTTCCTCATCGTAATCCCGCTTCACCTTGGAGGACTTGCCTCCCTTGGAGGAGGGCTCGTCGTCCTTGCTCTTCCTCTCGGAGGACCGGTCGCGCTCCTTGTCCTTCTCTTTCTCCCTCTCCTTATCCTTATCTTTGTCCTTCTTGTGCTTGCGGCTGCTGCTGCTGCGCTCCTTGCTGCGGCTGCGACGGTTCTTCTTCTCTTTCCTGTGCCTGGTGAGGGAAAGAGACGGGGTAAGTAAAATGTGATGAGAAAGTGTCATGTAAAGATAAAATTGACAGTTGCTGTGCAAAAGTTTTTTTGTTTTTTTTAATCCGAAGCGAGGTGCCGAACTCCCGAATTCAAGCAAGTCAAGAAAAAAATGGCACCTCACCCCCCCCCCCCCCCCCCCTAATTTTTAAGCGGATTTACATCAACTCCTGGAATTATCCCTTTTGGGAGAAAAAAAATCATTCAGAAAAAATTGAATTAAAAAGATAAACAAAATCAACTAAATCGGGAAACCGATTTAATTTGGGAAATTATCAGGCTTGAACAGTCAATCCGTCTGAACATGTTCAAAATAAGAAGGCTTGAAATGAAACCCCCCCCCCCCCTAACAAAAAAAATGGATTTTCATATTGAATACTTTTCAGAATGTCAAGAATTATTTAAATTTTCAAATCTAGCCCTAAAGGCAATTTCTTCCGACGTATGGTCAAATCTTGTCGTAAAGTTTGTGCGAAAATGTGAAAACTGTTATTATGTTGATTTTAAATGGGAAAGTAAAATATGAAAGAAAAAAAGCTGCAATAATCAGTTGTCAATAATCTCATGTTGAGAGTTAAAAATAGTTTTTTAAAAAAACCTATAAACCACATCAAATCCAACCTCTATTTCACTCCAAATTCACCCACTTACTTTCTTGGTGGTGACCTTGAGCCTGACCTTGACTTTCTCTTGGGTGGAGGGGAGAGCGACCTGCTAGGAGAGTGACGCCGTCTGAGGGGTGGGGGTGACCTGGTACGACTACGGCGCTTGGACCTGGGCGGTGGAGATCTGGTCCGACTGCGTCGACGCGGAGGAGGAGGAGGGGGAGGGGACCTGCTGGGGCTGCGCCGTCTGTGTGGCGGTGATCGTGTGCGACTACGTTCACTGTGTGATAGGATAAATTGTCAAATGAAAATGATAATCCTTCATCCACACTTAAAGCATTGCATTTATCATGCTTGTGGGCAGCAGGATGCAAGTCCTGCCTTGAAAAAGAATTTGACTGATATTATGTAATCATTGGGCAAAGAACCAGCTAATTTTCCCATCTCAAAGATAGTGTTGAGTTCTGGGGGGTGTTTCATAAAGCCGTTCGTAAGTTACGCACGACTTTACGCACGACTGGTGATATGTTCTTGTGCTACATGTAAATGATTGAGAATCTGATTAGCACCCAAGAACATGTTCCAGTCGTGCATAAAGTCGTGCGTAACTTACGAACATCTTTATGAAACACCCCCTAGGTCATGCGATTTAATTGTGAAAGAAACAGTGTGGAATCGAACAGAAAAAGGTGATCATGAAGCAAGGTTCTGGAGTCATCAAAATGATTAGAAATTTGGCCTAGTCTTGGGAAAGTAACAAGCACTGTACACAGAAAGATGTATATGGGACTCCACAAACAAGTGGTATAAAAATCGGGCCTCATTTTTAAGCTGTTGTCATATTTCGAATATAAAGCCATTTGAAGAACCATGTGTCACAGTGTCAGGAAACATTTTTTCTCACGTTCTTCCACACTTGCATAACCACAATTATAATGCTCACACATTATTTTTCACCTCTCCCCAGAACACAACCTTCTCTTTAAGCCCTGTCCACTCTTATGCTACATGCGGCAGTTACCTGGAAATACAAGTGCTAAAGTGGCAGTTAATCTGATTTTCATGAGAGTCCTAAGTGGTGAAAACATCGCTATCATATGGCTACAAAAGAAACCACGTTTGAAGCCCTGTAAAAAACAAACCAAAAAACTGTGCCTACGCGGCCTTACAGGTAGGTTTTACCCGATAGTGTAACCGCAAGATAACTGGCAGAAGACTAGATACAATTACAGAATACTGATCGATTACTAGATACGATTACTCACCGGCTCTTACTCTTGCTTCGTCGACGTGAACTGTAGCTCCTGGGAGGAGTCCTAGACCTTTTGCGTCTGTCCCTGTAAGAAATCAAGAAAATTCAAGCTATTATTATATATCATTAAGTATTTGGCGTCACCTGTGCCTGGGAAGCGAAAAGCGAGCTGCATCACTGTAACCCTTGGGTCTCTCCTCCCGGTATAACTGATTGGGGGTGTGTAGGTGGACCACTACACCGGGGTTTCCCCCTACTCATGTACGAAAAGTGCAGTGGGTTCTTAACGTGCAAAGGTGGTGACTCTCCTCTCCATTTAACGTCCTATCCGAGTTCGATGAGGGTGGGATTTGCCGCAAAGGCTACAAGCACCTAGCATGATGTTAAGTATTGGTTATCGTGAAATTGAATGAAAACTTATCAAAAGAATCAATGGATGTCTCAGAAATACTTGAGAAGCTAAGACCCCTGAGAAAAGAAAATGGCCAAGGGAAAAAATTGTTGGGGTTAAATTCAGATCACTTGAAAATGAACAGTGGAATTGACATCTAAAGTTAATCAACCTCATGTACCTGCTTCTTTCTTTTTTCTTGTCTTTGATTCCAAATTAAGCACTCTTTCATATAATATACAAGTGCTAGGTAAATGGAAATTTTGTCTCGTTTTAAAATAACCATTTGGGTAGTTCAATCGGAAATAATTGGCATCTGGCAATTTTCATAGCATGCCTTAATTGCATTTTCTTTCCAAATCTGGTCATAACCTAGATGCAAGATGTGGTACTATGTCCCATTTGCAGGTCAAAAAATGAAAGGTGTAATTCCAACGACATTTGAAAGAATTTTCATAAGTGATTGCAATCACCTAAGTAATAGTCTGATTTTAATACCCTTGTACTGAATGGTCGTGCGTTTTGTGCTGCACAACGATTCAATCAGTTTAGTTTTCGCAATTACAAGTAGTGGGTTATTGATGTAAACAAATGCTCATGTATCCTTTACAGCTCATTTTATGTATGTTATTACCAAAGAAAAAAAAAGATGTCAGTCAGTCACTCAATAGTGTCTGACAGTGAAGTCTAGAAGGTAAGCAGGTTTCCTTGCATGATTTGAATTTTAGGACACTGCTAATTTTTAAATTTCACAGATAGGACATACACATGACATACCGGTATACATAATTCCTGCAAATTTCTACAGAATTTGATGTTGGCTGCAAAAGGGACATAGTATCTTTAATGCCATCAAAAGCAGAATGGTCTGCTCAGTGAAGTTTACCTTGACTTTTCTCTGCTCTTTGACCTTGTCCTTCTACGTCTTGGTGGTGGCGGTGGTGACCTTGTCCGTGACCTTCGTCTCCGAGGTGGCGTCCGTGATCGTCTAGGCGGTGTCCTCGATCTCCTTCTCCGTGGGGAGCGTGATCTGCGACGAGGGGGAGGGGACCATGAACGTGAGCGCCGTCTGGATCGGGAACGCCCAGGCGACCGTGACCGCGATCGTCTCCGAGAGCGAGATCGGGATCGTCTCCGCCGGCAGGGGGAGGGGCTACGTTTCTTGTCTTTCTTATCATCCTTTACCTCAGCTGCGACGTCAGCTAGAAATAAGTTCGAGAAATAAAGAAGAACTTCATTATAAAGAACACAACACTGTTACATCATACCCTAATCATGAACAAGTTATTTGACCAGGCTCACCTTGTTTGTATTCTTTTCTTATTGTGCTCTTGTACAACAAGCTGATTTTCCAAGGAGTCATTTATAACAACGTTTCACTGTAATAGTAACTTACCTAAGTCCAATTAAACCAAAATATAGACATGTAATTGATATTCTCTCTCTTTTGTGGCAATGTAATCTAAATCAGCTAACTTTTCAGTGACTATTCCAGGTTTTCAAAAAAAATGACAAGAAAATCATTTCCCAGCCATTCACTCCATTGCCTGACATTTATACATGATAACTAGATACAACTGTAACACATTTTAAAATAAACTAGATGGAACTTCGCGCGCAGTCGAAAATGATGCCTCCGCCATAGAGTGATTTTACAAACCAAAACAGAGCAATTTTTTCAAATTCAAGTTTGATTGTAATTCATTAACAGGTTCTCAGAATATCGTGATTACAAGTTTTTTTTTTGTATGACCCTTTGATTGTCGACCTTATGACCTTAAAATCTAATCAGTTCATTGGCTTTGCAAGATACATACATGTACTAAGTTTGATAGTAATCCTTCCGTCAGTTCTAATGAGAATGCGTTGACAAGCTATTTTTGCATACATAATGAGCCCCCATGACCCCCACAATCTAATCAGTACACTGACTCTGCAAGATACATACATGTCTTGAGTTTGATGGTAATCCGCCCATCGTTTCTAATTATAATGCGATCACAAGCTATTTTTGCATATATATAATGAGCCCTGTGATCTTTGACCTTGTGATCCCAAAATGTGATCAATTCATTAGCTCTGCAAGATGCATACATGACTTAAGTTTGGTAGCTTAGTAGGAATCCATCAATCAGTTCTTGAGAACGCGATCACAACCTATTTTTGCATACATAATGAGCCCTGTGACCTTTGACCCTGTGACCCCAAAGTCTGATCAATTCATCAGCTCTGCAAGATACATACATGACCCAAGTTTGGCAAGAATCCATCAAACGGTTCTTGAGATAATGTGATCACGAGAACGGGACGTACAGACCGAAAACAATGCCTCCAGCTACTTTGTAACAGAGGCATAAAAATTGTTTAATCAATGACATTGAAAACATGCCACCTGGTTTTAATTCCATCCACATGGTGTTAATATTCATTGCTTTGAAGGCCGAGAGTTGAAAATATCCTGTCTTGACCGGTTAAACATCTATGCTATTAAATTTATGGGAAGTTCCAGCACATCTGAATGGTCAAAACAGGTTACAGAGGACAATAAGAAATGTTATACAGGATATAAACTTATCTATCAGAAAGTCATCATCCACATTCTATGAACACAAGGTGCATTTGAATATGAATCACCTTGTTAGAAGTGTAGAAAACGCCTTTTTGTTTGCGAAAGCTCTTTTAGGATTTGGTGATGTGTAAGTGCGATTTTATGTATTTTCATGTTTTCCTCCTTTTTTAGTTTACAAGAGATCTTTTCGAACTTTCAAGTGCTAAATTGCTCACTGCTCCCACGTATTTTTTTCGCTGCTTGAAAGTTAGATGGCTTATTTTTTCCTTCTTCCTGTATACATGTATCTGGTCACTGGCTTAAAATGGCATAGTTTACCTTTAAGTTTGTCTTTTACTTCAGGTTGTAATGCTGAAAAGAAAGAGAATGTGATCAATTCCACCTGCCCATCTTTTCATTCTTCACACTTGCCAAATTTAATATTCTATCTTCGACACACAATTAAATGCAACTATTGTCTTAATCAATTATAATGTAGAATAATCCAACTTTAACACACAGAAATACTTTTTTTAAGCGCTACTTTTCAGCCAACAATTGACCAGTCATTTTGATCATTTGGGTTGTGCACCAAGGACTTCCCTTAAAGAGAAGGTTGAGTTCTGGAAAGAGGTGAAAAATAATTTGTAGGCATTATTATTGTATTATGCCAGCGTAGTAGAACAACAGTACAAAAATGTTCCCTGAAAAGCATGGCTCTTAAAATGCCTTAATATTTCAAATATGGCATATAATATCATAAAAATCGGGACAGATTTTTATGCCACATGTTTGTGTACCGTAAATCTCCGCGTATAAGGCGCACTTTTTTTACCGTCGGGGAAAAATCAAAAGTCGGGGTGCGCCGTATACACAGGTACAGAATATTTTGAGTCCTCAAAATGCAACTTTTTAGTGGTTTTCAAAAATCTCTGTGTCTCAACATGAATTTCATAATGAAAATAAAGAATAGAATCTACTATATGAAGTAAAACTACGTTCCTAATTTGAAGGGAAGAGATTTTTTTTTTTTTTTTTTTTTTTTCAGTCTCGATAAATTATGCCCTTCACAAAGCACTTTGCCGGCCAAAGCTCTCCCATGTCTTCAGCTCACTCACCTGTATCAAGCAGCTCAATTACACGGGGGCAGATTTGGTATCCTACCACGATGTGCGGTGTAATACGGAATTGCGATTTTAACCTGCGCAGTTGCGTTGCGTTGCGCGGCAGCTAGCTTCGTAAGAAACGATCTTTCACGTCCCTTCTTTTACTTTTTGGCAATATGGCACGGATTTAGATCTAAATCTACCGGCAGATTTTATTAGAAAAATAAGTTATGCAGTTTATTTTCGTCTTCATATCAACAATGCAACATAAAATTGTCGGTAAGTTGTGTGGAGTTATTCTAGAAATGTCCTGTACCATTGTAGATCTATAGTCATTGTAGGCCTAGTCCCATATGTTCAAATGGACGTGCTGTTTTGACTGCTGGATTTTGTTGTTGTTGTGCAAAGGTCTAACTTAGTTCACAAGCACTTCAACTGTGCCTTATAATAAAATGAAAGTATTTCCGAACTCTGAAATAAGACAGGATCTGATCTGGTTTTAGCAAAAAAAAAACAAATAAAAGCAAAAAGAATTTCCTGATTTTTTTTCTTTCCGACTTTTTTTTTTTTTGATTTTTTTTTTTTTATAATTTTTTTAAAGTCTTAAAAATAGGGGTGCGCCTTATACACAGGTGCGCCTTATACACGGAGATTTACGGTAGTCGCGTATACATCTTTCTGCATACAGTGGTTGTAACTTTACCAAGACTGGTCCAAATTTCTCATCATTTTGTAGATTCCAGAACCTTGCAGTACACACCAATACTTATATTCTAGATGATCAACCTTTTCTGATCGATTCCACAACATTTCTTTCACAATGCAATTGCATGACCAGAACTCAACTTTATCTTTAAGAGTTTTTAGGGGCAAACTGCCATTGGGCCCCCCCATCTACATTTCCTCACAGAGTATAATTACCTGGATCTATGGCTGCTTGGATGAGAGCCTGAGCATCTCGGACTTGCTTCATGGTCACGGCGAGCTCCCTCTGGATGTTTTCTTGAGTCTTGCCAGGAGGCTTCACTATAGCATTGTTGGAATGGTTGATCCTACACAAAAACAGAGGAGATGGCCACCACAAAAAGTTAACACGTGACAGCCTTGTATTTCTCAAATTGATGTTCATGTTAGGGGCTACTTCAGCAAAGTGCAAGTGGAAAGTCTTGTGGCAGCAGACAGCAAGAAACGGTGTGAATAAACTTTTCGCTTGAGAAAGTCCACAGGAGTAAAGGAAAGCTTTCCTACTAAATGTTAAGGTTGATAGAAGCTTAAACTACATGTTATGATTACCCCAAGCAATGCAAGTTTTCTTATTAATAATAAGGTTTTGAAGTACATGAATGTATCTAACAGGAATCGTTTCTGAAGTCTGGGGGTTGTAAATTTGGTGAAATTTGCATTGCTATGTTAAACAACTTTATAGTCAATACAGCATAAACCAAGCTGTCATACACATTGCAAAAGTAAACGGTGTGACTTAAACAGAACATGACAGAACCTTACCCCCACGGTTAACTCATAATTTGGCTTAGAAAACGGTCACATAGAAGCAAGTTATTTATGTGCGAGTGAAGATGATCACTGACAACACATCAATTTTCAATACTGGGTTATTACTTTATTAAAATGTAGATCTCTTGTCACCAAGATGTTTCTCGGAACTCACTTGATAGGACGACCTGCAAACATGACCCCATTTTGGGTCAGCCCTTTGGCCACCGAGGCTTGGTCCGAGAACTCTACAGAACATGACAGAACCTTGCCCCAACGGTTAACTCGTAATTTGGCTTAGAAAGTGGTCATATAGAAGCGAGTTATTTCTGTGCGAGTGAAGATGATCACTGAAAACACATCATTTTTAATACTGGGTTATTACTATATTACAATGTAGATCTCTTGTCACCAAGATGTGTCTATGAACTCACTTGATAGGACGACCTGCAAACATGACCCCGTTGTGGGTCAGCCCTTTGGCCACTGAGGCTTGGTCAGTGAACTCTACAAAGGCAAACCTGGTCGGTTGGGTCTCGTCTCCGGCCATTCGGACATACTTGACCTCTCCCACCTGCTGGAAGAAGGTCAACAGCTGGTCTGCCAGGACAGTCTGAAAAGAGTACAGAATGGTAAAAAAGATGCTAATCATATTTCGAGATATTATCGGGGGGGGGGGGGGGGGGGGGGGTGAGGATGTTTCACAAAGACTAAGATCAACTCATCTTTTTAAAGTCCACTCCAAATTTAATTAAGTTAAACCGAAAATGGAAATTCTTTTTGCCCAATTGATCGTAAGACCCAAACAAGGTAGCAGCAACTCACCATTATGATCTTTAGATAATATTTTTTCTTTCAATATTAAATTATCAAAAAATGTAAACCAATGCCGGTAAAATGTGAGAGCTAACAGTGGCATGAACAGCCTGCCATAGTTAAGTCCAACTTAAAGTCGATCTTAGTCTTTGTGAAACAATCCCCAGGTAAGATAATGTACCGGTAGTCGTAAAAGATGGAGATTACCAGGGGCCTGTTTCATAAAACTAGTTATTCATATTTCATAACATCCAGATCTACGACAAATCTGCCCGTAGCCAATCAAATGTAAGGATTTCAGTAGCATATAATAGTTATTGTATCATGTCGTCGCTGTTTTCACGAAGTGACGGTAGTGAAAAAAAATTGCATTCACTTTGCGTTACGATTTTCCTCACTACCGTCACTTCGTGAAAATAGGGACGATGTTATTGATAACAAGTTTTATGAAACAGGGCCCAGATACATAGTTTTTGTTTTACCCGATGCTAAGAAAGCATATGTATGCTTGTAAGTAAGCAACTAGGTGGCTGATGGCTTCAAGTCCTCTCCGGGGAATAGGTAGTGAGAATAAATGCTTTAGCAAAGGGCACTAGCGCATCTACATGGTTTCAAACCTGGGAGATCCTGGTTACGAGACCAGTGCTCTACCACTGAGCCATTGCGTCTCCTCATACATGTAGATGTTATGACTTCAAACTAATGAAATCTTGAAAGAGTGATGACACTGGACTATCCTATCATGTTTAATACAGGGCAAGATGTACATGACTTACACTTTTTTTCCATCTTTTCCAGAAAAGAACTTACCAATGAATCATGTTTCATTAGGCATTAAAAACGATGTTGTATTGCCCTTTGCGACCGACTCATTATGTATTATGCTGCATTATTGTAGAGCACTTAGAGACTTCTGATAAAGTAAGTGTTAGGCGCTATATTATAAGCAAATATAATTATTATTATTATTAAAGCATTCATAAGTGAGAAATAACAGCCCAAAGAGGGAGAAAAAAAAAAACGTTACTGACCGACCGACCATGTTCTGGCACCTAAAGGGCAATACAACATCTTTTTTTGTAAAACCTTATTGTAGTACTAAGTAATACTGAAGCAAGTTCATATTATTTTTATTGTTAATTTGTCTTGATGTCTTGTATGACTCATATACTAACTGCACTTGTGGTAGAGTCAAAGAGAAACAAGAAAAATGAAATAATAAATCAATTTCGGATACATTGCAAACTCTGTTTAATACACAAACCCAGCAAATATCTAAGAATAAGAGGCAACATTGAACTGTCCTTCATTCTATAATTACATTTTTGTGTGTAGAATGGATGATATAATTGTTGCATTATGTACAGATTCATCACTTTTCATACAGAAAAGGGGGAGGGTTGACCAACGTTCACCCCCTTTGCCCCTCAATTCTCCACCTCTTCTCGAATACTCACGGCCGAATCCAAGTTGCCGACATATATGGTCCTCCTGATCTCCTCCACCTTGGATGGGTCCACGTTGTTGAGCGGGGGTGGCTGAGGGACTCCTAGGGCAGAGAAACTGTCTCCGAGGAGGGAGAGGCTGTCCCCTGCTCCAGCACCGGCCAGGGCTGCAGGTGGCTGGAGAGTGAAAGAAAGAATGGGACAAAATCCATTATAACAATAATAATAATAGCTAGTTCTTATATAGCGCTTTTCAGGACCGCAGGCCCTCTCAAACTGCTTTACAGATATATATTATTACCCCTGTCATCGGATTCAGGCTTACCCACACACAATGGATGCACATTCTCCACTCC
The DNA here is from genome assembly GCF_000002235.5 of Strongylocentrotus purpuratus. Taxonomy (NCBI): domain Eukaryota; kingdom Metazoa; phylum Echinodermata; class Echinoidea; order Camarodonta; family Strongylocentrotidae; genus Strongylocentrotus; species Strongylocentrotus purpuratus. The sequence continues at coordinate 36,290 of NW_022145515.1, forward strand.
TGGGGAGCATTCCAGCCAGGCGTCATTTTTACAAGTGCACACTTGCTAATCTAAGCACATTAGCTTTCGCATCCTATTGGGTACCCATTTAACACCTGGGTGGAGAGTGGCAAATGAAGATCAATGTCATGCCAAAGGACATTAGTGCCGCGGCAGGACTTGAACCGTGGACCTTGTGATCCACAGTCCGGTGACATATCCACTCGACCACGGCACCGTTAGATTTTCCTCAGGACAACTCAAACATCCCACAGCCATTCTATTGTGAAGTTGGTCAGATCCAGTACTATAAGGCACTACATTAATCATACATGACTTGATGCATTAATTTGCTACAGCAAATTACCATCATAAAATATTTCACAGAAAGAAAAAGCTTGGTGGACCAATTTACCTTTAGCTTTCAGGTGTATGATACAGCACACCATTTAATTTACATGTAAATATACAGTATTCATATACAAAAATAAATACAACTTCACTTCCCCTTCTCCCTTAGAAAAAGAGGCAGAATGCTCACATTATCAGGAAATCACAGTACCATATTTGCCGGCGATTAGGCCGCACCGCCACTTTTGACATTTCAAAGAGAGAAAAAAAAAAAAAAAACCACCGGACAAAACAAAATACCCCGGTAGTCGTAATTTTCTCGTAAAACACTATTTTTTTTTTTTTACAAACTGAAATCAAACCAAATTCATCAATATTCTTATAATTTACCGGAAGTTTAGCTCAAAAAGTGATCGCGAGCAGATTTGGTGTCCGATGTACATGTACCCCTACCACAATGTACGGTGTAATGCGAAACTGCATGAAATGGAAAAACAAAATGGCGACTTCGGATGGATGGTCCCTTCCTTTACTTTTGCAATGCATTGGCACTAACTTAGATCAAGATCTATCGGCAAATATTGGTTTAGCAATTTATTTTCGTATTCATGTCAACAATGCAAGATAAAATTGTCGGTAAGATGTGTTGAAATGTCCTGTACCATAGTGGTATAAATATTGTACCGTTAGTAGTCCCATATGTGCAAATTTGTGCTGGTTTTGACTTGATTTTTTTAAAAATTTCTTTTTTTACTCTTTCGCCGTAAAGGCCGCACCCCGACTTTTTGATATTTTCTCTTCCAAAAATACTGCGGCCTTTACGCCGGCAAATACGGTATGCAGAATTTCGATATATCAAAGGCAGAAGTGTGAATGTTCTCATTTTATATATCACAGGCAGTTTCCTATGATTTCATAAAGGCATTCCTATACTGTAAAAGCTGGGGGGTGTTTCACAAAGATTTTAAGTCAAAGTTAACTCTTAAGTTGGACTTGAATATTTTGGAGAGCCATTTGTAGCCTTATAATGAAATACATTCAAAAACAAAATGCAAGTATTTTAGACTTTTCATAATTCCATATCAAGAACATGAAATCTCCCCAAATAATAGAAAATATAAATGATTTAAATCAACATTTTATGCCTTTTAAGATAATGTTTACAAAATATTTTCAATGATGCTAACGGCTTTCCATAATTGTTACATGTAAGTCCAACTTAGGATCTTTGTGAAACACCCCCCAGGATATAGATAAAGCAGACTGGCCAATCTTACCTGCGTGATCTGGGACATAAGAGGTTGGGGCGGGGTGGGTAGGAGTCCAGCCCCTGTCGAGGGGGGTTGGACACCAAACTTGCCATGGATCCCCCGATACCACCTGTCAGACTAGCAACCATCTGCAGAGCCTTGCTCTCCTCTGGCATAGCACCTATGTCAGGATTGTAAAGAGACATTGCATTTATCCATTATCAAAACGCTTTAAGTTACAATGAATCATTGCATCACGATTGAGATTTGAGAGTTGTATACATTATGTGAATGGGGCAAAGACATGTAAACAGTAAAACCTTATCTATTTGTTAGTTGCCTACCTTCAATATAACTATCATGAAGTTAAACAATAATATATCATACAAAAAGAAGGCACCAGTACTCTAATTGGAAATAGTACTAATCATATCATAATAATTGAAAAATTCTAAAAGAATGTGTACATTACAAATGGGAGAAGCGGAGGGAGGGATTGAAAGTACAGAAAGTGTAGACAGGTAAAATGAGAGTAGAATTGTGAAGCAAATAAGATAATAGTGCCAATGATGACAGCAAAGCTAAGAATTACAATAAACTTACACTTAAATAAGTGAATGTTAAAGCCCCACTGCATTACTTATAGCTACTTGCGCCCTATATAGCAAACAATGCCTAATCGGTGCCTGTTGGTCCCCCATTATCCTCTTTTTCTTATTTTAATCGAGAGTTGATTTGATGAGATAACCACCTGTCAGTGACCTTGCAGGGAGGTCTTATCCCCCCTGACCAAACTAGTGCGATGGGGCTTTAACAACTTCCTGTGAACATAATAATTTCCCATTAGCTCGTAATTCTTGTAGTGGATACAAGCGTGGAAACATACCTTCAGCGTAAGGTGTGACTTGCAGTGGCCTGTCGATGAAGACAGTGTTGGTGAGGTGCTGGGCCATGCCGACGCTGGTCGGATCCTCGAACAGAATAAAACATATCCGGGCTGTAACTGGCAGGACAGAGTCCCTGTTATATATGAAGTAAAGGATAGAAAAGAAGGATTAACAAAAATGTCATTGATGCCTCCAGAGTAACTGTTCGACCACTAGTGTCTTCCAGCTGTGAATTTTGTTATGGTGCCCACAAGATGGCCTTAGCTTAATTCCTTGTCATCCTTGAACCTTGCTGAGGTAATCCCTGAAGCAGCTTTTCCTAGGATGGGACATGCTGTGACAGCAGATGATGGTGCAGACAATAAGAGAAAGGTGTACAATTTCTATTTACAATAACATTGTACGTACAGTCAGTGTACATATCCAGTGAAATAGTCCTCGCCTAAGTTACAATGCGTGCGCGCCCTAAGGCTGCGATGCTAACTCGAATACAGGCTGACGCTAACCCGTGCCCGGAAGAGCGCCGGCATGGTATCGTAGGTAAAAATGTTTCCCAGCTCAATTACTGTCAATAGGAGGCGCGATAGCTCAGTCAGTAGAGCAGTGGTTTTGTAATCGGGTGACCCGGGTTCCAAACCAAGGTGATGCGCTAGTGCCCTTTGGTAAGGCATTAATATTCATTACCAGGTCCCTAGGAGAGGACCTAAAGCCGTCAGCTGTCTGGTTGCTTACACGTACTTTCAAGCATTTATGCTTTCTTAGCAGTCAGGTAAAATAACCAACACCACCAACTCACCACTCAGAAACTGGGACCAAATGTCCAGATTTCTGTTTGGACTCAGGGGAAAATAAGTTTTTCATCTTTGGTTTTAAAAAACAGCATTGTTACTATTATTAGGGTGTCTGGACGATTTTTCAATTTTCCCTTTTGGATCGTTTGTCACCATTATGGTTGGATATTTGGAAAAATCATTTACTTAGAACTACACATTACAAATTTCAAGACTCACCGATATTTCTATCAAAAGATACAGCCCCCCCCCCCCAAAAAAAAAATCTAGTCAATATTCATAGCATTTTGGTCAGAATGGACGAAAAAGTGGTACACGCCGAGTTATAATTTTTGCTCAAAAGCTGCACAGCACGATATGCAAAGCGTGGAGTAGGGTATTTTCGAACTGTAACTGCTTGTGATCTCTTGGGACTAGAGAAAAAATAAGCGCATGGATTCCTTACAGCTGGCCCAACTTATCCCTCGGGGCTCACTTTGTGAATTTGGTAAATCTTCAAGTTACCATGAAAACAATGTTTAAACCGCTGTTTTGATCAAGATAATTTTAGAATTTTGGGGGTGAGCCCCTTTGGGAAATATGGAGAAAAACCTGCTCGTTCATATGACACCTCACTTATTGAGTGTCACCTTCAGGATCACGAACAGTATTGGTTTGAATCTCATTTTGGTAATAAAAACATTGACCAATTTTGCAATGCACATGGACTGAATAGGGATTGTGTGCAATCTCTATGGGAAGGATTTTAGCACACAAAACTGAGTGCGCGATCAGACACCCTACTATTATTATTAAATCGGCGCCTGCAACTGCAACTCTTGAGTAAAATCCTGTGAGTTTTCGGAGACGGACCTGGGATACTTACCGTAGAATGGTTTTTACTTTTTATTTTTTTTATAAACATGGCGTCCGAGTATTCGCCTGTAAGCCTGGCCTGGTGGGAGTGTACTCGAGTACCCGTTATGCACAGCCCTAGTAGCATGAGTAGAAAGAACTTGATAATGATCCGATAACATAACGATATCATACCGATAGCGAATCTTTGTCGGTTGCTACGGTGCCATCGAACAGCTGTGCGCATGCGTCGCTGAACGAGGCATGACGTCGCGCAATTGGAACCAAGGCCATGCCCATGGCTAAGCAAACCATACTACATGTAGATCTACTTGCATGTGCAGCCCTCAAATCAAAGCTAGCTCTTGATCTTCTGATCGACCGCACTCTCAATTTACCTTTTTTTTTTCTCTCTCTCTCTCTCTCTCTTGTCAGTTGTCAGTCTCGACTCCGTCACAGTTCGCAAGACTGTGCCCTGTGTGTGCAGTATTAAACTATTTATTTCAATCATGACATCTTGACATAATTCATCATCATATTCATGACATGGTCATTGTCAAGCTAACTTTTAAGAATCTTAACATTACCCTTCCCATGCTTCCTGACTATATATCATCATATAATTAACAATAGTTTATTCTCATTATTATATTATAGATTACAGGGTGTAGGTAGAATCTACTCAAGGATCTAAGTTAGATTAGGCCTAGAGACTTCGGATTTCACTCACTCTTTTGGAAAAAGTCGAATGTCCTCAATCTTGCCCAGAAAGCTGAAGAGCGACCGCACCTGTTCCAATGTTGCAGCTGAGGAAACATTATTCACTTGGGCACATTTCGTCACCTCCATTTTGGAGCCTCCGTTCACAACAACCATGAGCCTAAAAAGTGTTTTTTGCGAACACTTTAGTCAAACATATTAAGCATTATTTTAAGATTGATTCTCACTACCTTCGCCAACGTTAATCAAACGTGGGTTTACAAACAATGAACTAAGGTGAACGATGAGGTCGTAATATCACGAACACGTGCATGTAGAGTCGTCCCAAATTCATGTCAACCAATACAAAACTGTCCAAAAGAAGAAAGAACAACCAAAACAAAATCTTTCTCCTTTTCTGTATGTATACTATTATGTCTGACTTTTTAATCTTTTGTTGTTGTTGTTGTATTATTCATATGTTTATTCATTTATTTATGTATGTAAATATATTGATGATTGAACATGTATTTTTTTTTAATTATTTATTAATTTTTGTCTTTCCTTTTTTTTTTTGCTTTCTTCGACCCTTTTCTTTATTTTTTATTCGGGCTTCATTTTATTTTCTGTTCCCCTAGCTAGCTGTCTTTCTATTTCTCTCATCTTTCATCCTAGCTTTGCGAGTTCCATTGTCTTCAATTTCGATTGACTTTCATTCGAACCTTATTCCATGTGCATATCGCTCCTTCTTGGCCGCCGCCTCTCTCTTTTTTTTACTATTACTATTCAGAAGGAAAAAAAGCAAAGCAAGTGATACAAAGCATACACAATTTCACATAACACAATATCTGTGAATAAATAGGCTTGGCCTGATGTAATTAGCATGGCAGCCATCTTGGAAAAAATTGCAAAACTAAATAGTAAAGCCCGCCTGCCTCCTCCTTTTTTTTTAAGGTCCGGACGAGAAACACGTCAGTTTTGTTATTTGGCCTTAGGCCTACTGTTGAATCAAGTCAATTAGGCAGATATAAAATATATGAACTTTCCTTTTAATTCGGTAATTATGCAAAAGAAAATATAAAACTACAGTGTTATGAAACTAATTTGACCGCAAATTACTTGAATTCACATTCGGGCTTACAATTATAAAAGGGCGTATATTACCGGTAGGCTATTTGTCATATTCCTAAATTTGGTGGGCACCCCCCCCCCCCCCCCCGCTTCTGGGTTATAAAGTCTTGCCTTGCGTAATGACCGCGGGTGTGAATGAAAGCTCTAATTTTGTATTATTTTAATTTAAAACAAAGCGTCGCCGGCTTAATAATTTAATTTGTAGAGCGGTAGAAAAGCAGGCCATGGTAATAAAATTATTGTATACATTTGTTCCCCCCTTCTCCAGTCTGTCTGCCGGTATGTCTCTCATTCGTTAGCCCAGGCGCGTACGCAGGGGGGGGGGGGGTTTTGGGGGTTAAACCCCCCCCCTTTGGAAATTTTTTGTGTGTAAACCCCCATAAAAAAAACTAAAACCCCCCCTTTTGGATTTTTTTTTTTTTTTTTTTTTTTTTTTTTAAATTATTAAAAAAAAAAATTATTCCCATGGCCGACCTAAAAAAGGTGACCTTACCCCCCCCCCAACGGAGCAAAATGTCAAATTTCCAAATTTCGAGACCAAAAAAAAAAAAAAAAGTGTCCTCTTACCCCCCCCCCCCCCCCCCCCCCCCCCCCCCCCCCCCCCCCGCTTATTCAGCGGTCGGCTGAGTCGTTGCGATTTTTTTGGGACCAAAAAAAAAAAAAAATGTGTCCTCTTACCCCCCCCCCCCCCCCCCCCCCCCCCCCGCTTATTCAGCGGCTGGCTGAGTCGTTGCGAAATTTTCGGACCGATTTATAATTGTTAAAACCCCCCCCTTGAAAAAATCCTGCGTACGCGCCTGCGTTAGCCTATCCTTCTCTCTCTCTCTCTCTCTCTCTCTCTCTCTCGCTAAAAAGGACCCGCTCTTTCTCTCTCTCCCCCTTAAAAAAATCCGGGATAAAAATCCTTTTCTGCTTAATGAAGAGCTAGCTATCATAATGCTTTGTGTCTTTTGTTGATGATTAGTGTTGATTCGTAGAATCAGATATGGGTGATTCCATCAATATGCACATAATGTAGAGTAGGCTCATTATTGATGAAAAAATGAATTACAAAGCTATGAACAATATATTGTTTTATTTGTATAGACACAATGGAAATAAAATTCCTTGCATGAAAAGCTTAATTCGTGTAAAAAAAAAAACGTTATTAATTTTGTCATCATTAACCTCTCACAACTTTTTATATCAGTTGAACAAGTCGTCAAACTGATTAAAACGTTTAGCTTTAGAGATTTGTTTGCCAGAATTAGGTCAACTCAGCGAAAGATTATCCGTGCCCGATCAGCCAGACCGCTGCATGGCCGAGGCAAAATCATCGCAATATGATAATGATCATTATCTTGGTATCTCTCGTATAATCCTAATTAAGGTTTGACATTGGGCTTGTCAAACCATCGTCTATTAAGCCACTTACCATATCAATCAATCACGATTAAAGTCTTAATGCTCGATAAAACTTGTCCATTAAATCACCCAGTTAATAACAATCATGCGCCTATAATGCCACATTACTGTCCCCGTTTTTCGTTGATCATTCATCTCCCATTTGTGGTAAACAAAAATGAGGATAGAAATTAAATAAATTTGCTATTAACCTTTTCGATAACCATCGTTCACTGGATCTATTATTTCTATTTTCGGGAAAGCGTCAGGAAAATGTTCGAGTGTCATTTTCATGGTTTGCATAGGGAATGGTTTACAAAAAATGCTTGCATGAATCGCCTGTGATGGGCATCTCTGTATTTTCGGTATGCTTTTTGTGATATAAATGTAGATATTTATATGCCAAACCGTAAGCTTATATACCTATCACTATTTGTGAACAGTGAACCTATATACCTATTACTCAATATATATTTATATTCCCCATTTATTCGTGAAAATAATGTAAATCTCAATATATATTTTCTTATTTTTTGTAGTGTATTGATTAAAAGATTGTTACATACATTCAAATTCGCCTAGAAACAAAAAAATCCTTAAAAAGTAATGAGGCCTACATGATTGTTTCAAACAACAAGCTAAGGCCTATGCATATCACTGAAGTGAAATTGTACTAATATAGAAACAGATAAATGATGTTAGTATAATGCAGGAATTATGTCAATAAATTATCAGAACCCCATTCAGATGCATCACTAAAGCACTGAACGTGATTTGCACATTTTATTTATTTTATAGATCCAAAACAAACCAAAGCAAACAGCTTCAGAAGAAGAAAAAAAATACTCAGTATTGGTGAGGACGGGGGTGTGCCGCTCAAGCTTCGAAACTCCTACTCGTGTTTAACGATCATTTGGGGGATTTTTTTCTCGAAGTACAGCCCATTCTTCACAATTGCTATGCAAACACCCGTAATTTTGACGAAACGGACCCACGTTTAGGTATATTTTGTTAAAAATGGGACCCATTTTTAGGGATTTTTGTGTGAAAAAGTGACCCATTAGAGCGGCACACCCCGTATGTCTTAATAACTGAGTACCCCCCCCCCCCCGGACCACCCACCTCATTCTCAGTGGCTTCTTGTACCCGCGCCATATACACCAATATATCTGTACGACCCAGGGTAACAAAACAAATGAAAATAAGATAACACAGCAGTTCAAGAATATTCCGGGAAAACATCATTAATATGCCATTTAAAAATATTTTTAATGTTTGCAATGCTTTTTACCTAATATCATTATGTATTGTAAATGTTGTATATATTTTTTTGTTTTCTATCTTTGACTTTCTCTTTTGTTGCCCCTTTCTTATTTTACTTCTCTTCACTTTTACTGGTACCTAGTCATATCTCTATCTGTCTTTGCTTCTGCTATATTATGTAATCATTCATTTATATGTAATGTCTTATGTTTTGAAATATTTGTGTATTGTATTTTTCCAGTGTATGGTAATTTGTTGTCTAATTCATTTGTGTAATACCTTACACATGGATATACTGAAAATAGCCCTTTTGGCTGAAAGTGTTTTTTTTTTACCGTTTCTAAATAAAATATAAAACAACAACAACAAAACTGACAGTATAGTTTACATTATCGTAGCAATTAATCGAATTGGGATGATATTGATGATTCCATTTGATAAAATTGTAATTTCAAAAATTTCTAATTTGAAAATTTACATGAGCGCTTGACAGTGGGGTAGAGATAAACTTTTCAAGAAAATGCGGGGAGGGAAGGGGGGGGGGGGAGCAACACTTCAAATCAATAACTGAAATAAAGTCCATAGTTTTGGATTATGATATCAACTCATCCTAAAGGCCCTTTTTTGTGGGTGTGTGTCGGGGTTCACTCCAATGCACATGCCCCCCTCCCCCTCCCTGTCTTAATGGAGCGTCTCTTCTGGCACATGCTGGACCATATCGTCCTCGTCCTCGTCCTCGCAAGTTTTGACAATCCGAGAACGGAAACTTGGAGATGATATAGCAACAATTCTCACAATCCAATAATACGATTGACCGATTGTACTATAAGATAACATGAGTACATTTGCATAGCAAAACAAACAATTAAAACCATGAAATCAGGATAAATCGGATGGGAGAATGACATAGTGATAACAGAACTCCCGTTGTTTTTTAATTTGATAACAATCGATCATCTGAGGCGCCTACAGGCAATATCCTAGCAAATACGACTCAATGATAGCTCGGTAGCACTAATTAAGAAAAGTTGCCCTACATTTCAATCATTTCAAGCTCAGAATGGGATAATACCCGGGGTTAAACGGATTTATTTTCTCGTCCTTTTCAAGGATATCACTGATTCACATGCTATGGTCATGTCAGAGTAGGACAGATCGTTCCAGTTATTACTTCTGCCTCATAAATCATCAGTAAATGATATAAAGTCAAGTGACTGTTCAGATAAATATGTTAAAGGTTATCATAAAATAAATGTACTAAAGAAATATATAGAAAAAAGAAGAAGAAGATGAAAAAGAAAGAAGAGAAGAAAAGAAGAAGAAGAGGAACATCTTCGCAAGATATCTTTTGTAAACCTCTTTGAACGGGGATCATGAGCATCAACATTTTAAACCAAATAAAATCGATTACGTAAGATTGGGGTAGTCCTCCCGAGCATTACTATTTTAAAAGCAAATGGAACAGATTTAGTAAGATCTTTCTAAACCTTTCAAATAACAATAAAGAAGATATAAAAACATATGTAAAATCTTGATTCATGTTTTTAAAAAACACATCCCACCTGGACCTTAAAATAAATAGTTGTTCAAGAAACGTCTCCGCATGTAAATGCCTTCCCAGCCTTTTTTTCTTGGATAAGTATTCCTTTCCGAAGCGCTCTCGAATGCACAATGCAACAACCAAAAAGAAATATGGGATAGTTGACTGAAATTACATGACCCTTTGATTTATATTAATAGCAAATAGATTCTAGATTAATTTTAGGCCAATACCGAGCCAACAGCACGCAAAGAGTTAATTAATGAACAAACAAAAAATATTCGTTAGGCCACCAAAGTCAGCGTAGGCTACCTATTAGTTCATAGCACCCATTTTCTCTTCCCTCTCTCTACTCTCGCTCACTCTCTCCTTTCCTCGTTCTATTTTCTTTTCTCCCATTTCCCTTAATTTCTAGTTTCCACTTTCAACCCCCGGTTCGTATTTCGTTTCTTTTTCTCTTTCTCCTCCATCGATCTCTCTAACACACACACTCTCTCTCTCTCTCTCTATGCTTGTATGTCTCTGTATTTATGTCTGTCTTTCTCTCTCTTATTAATCAGTCCCTCCATTGGCCTACCTTTGAAATCAATCCAGACCTCTTAGTAAGGTTATTCCCATCCATTTGTTATCTCCGACTGGCTTAATGGACAGACCACCTTTCGTGTGACATATACCCAAATCATTGCAAATGAACACTCAATTAGGGATATTTCATCGGCTCAAGCTTTCGGTATAGTCAATGCAGACTTCAGGACTGTGCTGTCTTGTGGGCGATTAACATTTACCGGTAAAAGTATTTTATTCAGTATATCAATTACATTGTAGACACATGATTTTTCACGAACAGTGTAAATGCTATGCACTACAATATAGGTTGGCATGATTATTTGAAAGTAACGAATCTGAATCAGAATTAGGGGTAGGATAGCAGCTATATCAAGAAGAAAACAAAAACAATTATTTTTTTAGTTCCTATAGTTTTCGTTCAGACTTGACGAAATTTAAAATTTAATAAAAATAATAATAATAAAACAACGGTGCTTATAAAGCGCTTACCACCAAATTCTCTAATCGCTATAAATAGATTTAAAAAAAAAAAACGTTTGTCAACATTAAGGGCGTAGAGGCGCTAAGGGTTGGCTAAATCGTTTTTGCCTCTTTATGCAAGCCCACAAATTTGCAGTATAGCGATTATTTTTCGAGAGTGCTGCATAAAATGTTTAGTTTCAACTAACAAGAATATCTCATTTTGTATGTTTGCAGTAAGCGATTTTGACGTCTCTCAGTGTAGAGGGAAATTAAATGCAAAGTTTCAACATTCCATACATAATTTTCTCATTCGGTCGTTACGCTACCTCGCAAATTAATGAATGTAGTTTTCTTGTACTCTACAAACCCTCGGTCACAAGGTTCCGAATGGTTGGGGGGGGGGGGGTGGGGTGAGCAGGTGTTTAGTTCTATAAAAAGAGAGGGCCATCAGTATTCCCATCTCCTATAGCAACAACACAGGCGGCGCTCCGGGGAGGGGGGGGGGGGGTGGCACCGAATCCGATAAGATACAATAATCTCAAATACGACCAGAATTTCTAATCTTGTTAATTTAAGATCTTGTGACACACTTTTAAGCAATCAATGAACAAGAATATATAAATGACGTATATAAATTTAAATGCTTACACAATTTACAGTATTTGCGGTGGATTTCAAAATTCGGTACGAATGACCTTTATATACTCATGCGCAGATTGGACAATCGATCGACCTTTTGTCACGATGTCCTTGACCTAAAACAGGTGTGAGCAAATAGTTCGCGGTCACTGCCAAAACTTCACCGCAGTTCTAATGACCGGTCTTACCAGTTTGTTTAAGGTTATAATGCACCAAGTAGCATTCTACAATAGGGACTTTTAGAATGAGTGGACGAGAACACGACGAACGCCGACTGATCATACGTGTCAACGTACTTAACTGCCCATGTTGACTACAATTAGAAATCTATTAGATTGCACTCGACGATATACATGCATGCAGGAAGTAACATTATGAACATCACGGACAAAGAAAGAGGACAAAATATACAGTTCCTCATTCTACCCTCAACAAAAGAACATCCCTTTACTGCTATTATGTGAAAATGTGTAGAACAGGTGAATATGCATGTGACACCTGTTCTACACATTTTTACATAATCAGGGAAGGGATGTTTCGGCTTTGTCTGCCTGAGGAACTGTATATTGTATGCGCACGCGGCATACTAGTACCTTGAGCATGTAAAGGCGCTATATAAATATCAATATGTATGTATGTACTAGATTTAGGAAAATCAAGGTTGACGCATTCTCGATCGCCGACTGAGACGTCGTAACGCATGCGCAGTGCCTTAAAATGACGTCACACGTTGCAGTCAAAGCTGACAACGTGCAAATCTAAAAGTCTCTAATGACGCAGGTCCTGGCCCTACACTCTCATGGAACATGTTCAATTAGAGCCCCACCTGCAACTTGCACCTGCAACTTGCACCGGCCACCTGCACCCGATCAGCTAGGAATTTGCGTTACCACATTCCAGTAGTTTGTGCACAGCGCACTCCACAGAAAACCGTCTGCGCATCGTATTGACTGTCAGAAAGGAGCTGAGCCGAGCTGAGCCTTCTGAATCAAGGTCGGATCAAGATCCAATGAACAAGTAAGTCCTCTAACGTTTACGTTTTTTGAAGCAGATTAATTTATTGATTAATTGATTGATTAATTGATTGATTAATTGATTGATTAATTGATTGATTAATTGATTGTGATAATGGGGGGGGGGGGAGCCCGTTCCAGATCCGGTATAACGGGAAAATGGGACTATACACGTTGCGACCACTTCTCTTCTTTTCTTACACTCTTCAGTTCACACTATCGATATTGTTCAATAGATAATTTTCCTCATGTAATCAAATATAATGCACAAATCTTTGTTAATTGCCTCATTACAAATTATTGCATATATCCGTCCTGACTCCTGAATAATTTTATTTCAATAGTCAGAATGCAAATTGCATATATTACGTGGACAAACAATTATTCGTAACAGGTGAATGAAATAATTTGTAACGAGGCCCTTATATTAAAGACGTGTGCCTTACATTTTTATAACATTACGAGAATGGTCTATTACGATACAGCGCTTTGCGTATGTGTGATACTTTCTTAATGATAGGCCCTATTTTATATTTTACGATCCGCACATCTTAACAAGTTTGAATTGAATGTGTTTTGATTTTTTAAACTAATTATTATGATAAAGGATAGGTCTATCTGAAATAACTGTCTAAAGATCTACGTTAGACTAATGGGCAGAGGCGGCCCTCCCGGGGGGGGGGGGCAGGGGGGGGGGCACAGTGCCCCCCACTTTTTCAGATACCCCCAAAATGCCCCTTTTTACATAGGAAAAGTGCCCCTTTTATTTTGTAAGAAGTGCCCCTTTTACATAGGAAAGGTGCCCCTTTTACTTTGACAAGTGCCCCTATTAGTAAAAGTGCCCCTTTCCCCTTTTCACCTCTGACGAGTGCCCTTTTTATTTTTGACACGTGCCCCTTTTCCTTCGACATGTTCCCATTTGCCTTTGCAATAAATGTTCATTTTCCATTCTCATGAATCTTGAAATTATCTTGAATAAGTGCCCATTTTAATCTCTAGTAAGTGCCTCTTTTCAGGTACGAGAAGTGCTCCTTTTCACTTTTAATAAGTGCCCCCTTCACCTCTGATGATTGCCCTATTCAAAACTGAAAGGTGCTCTTTTTACTTTGACAACTTCCCCTTTTTTCCTTTGTAAGAAGTGCCCCTTCTCCTTTTAATAACTACCCCTTTTTTAAACTCGGATGAGCGCACCTTTCATTTTAACATGTGCCCCTCTTATTTTCTAATAAGTGCCCCTTTTCCTTATGATAAGTGCCCCCATTAAAAAGAGAGAGCTCCTTCCCCTTCTCATAACTTCCCCTTTCCCTTTCTAATAAGTGCCCCTTTTCCTTATGATAAGTGCCCCCATTAAAAAGAGAGAGCTCCTTCCCCTTCTCATAACTTCCCCTTCCCCTTCTCATAACTGCCCCTTTTAAACATCTGAACGGTGCCCCCTTTTCATTCAACAAATGCACATTTTCCTTTATTATAAGTGCCCCTTTTACATTTTCATAAGTGCCCCTTTGCAACTCTGACAATTCCCCTTTTAATAATGATACGTGCCCCTTTTCCTTTCTAATAAGGGACCTATCCCCTTTTTACCTTATAAATGACCCTATTAAAATCTGATGGGTGCCCCTTTTCCGTCAACAAATGCCTATTTCCCATTTTCGTAAACGCCTCCTTTTCATCACTGGTGAGTGCCTCTTTTCAAGTGAAAAAATGCCTCATTTTCACCTCTTATAATTATCCTTTGTACTTATACACGTGCTCCTTTTCTTTTCTAATAAGTGTCTTATCCCTTTCGATAATTGTCCCCTTTTCATGTAATCATTAAACGTGCCCCTTATTTAAAGCGACTAAGAGCAGTTTCCCCCAAAGTTCGCTAGCTGCGCTCGCTCGCATTTAAAGATTATATAATTATGTTACTTATCAAAGGTCTTTTCAGTCTTCCGTTATGAGAATGTGCTTATAACCCCATCACGATTGGCTTTTTTCCTCTTTATAAGATGTAATTTTTCGCACTGCGACCTCACAGATCTTTAAAAATTTTCTCGCTCGCTTCGCTCGCTCGTAAATGCATATTCAGACATGCACCCAACTGTAAAGTTTGATGCTTAAGCGATATCTTGTATGATGTATGAAGAGAAACAAATATTGAAATCATCTCTGATAATGTAATCACAATGTAGGGGTATATACCAATGTCTAAAAATTGTATATTTTCGCTTTGAGATTTCCCACTGAAGGTGCCCTTTTTTCCAGAAAGTGCCCTTTTTTGTTGGTGCTCCCCACTTTGAAAGTCGCTCGGCCGCCCCTGCTAATGGGGTTAGACTATTACTCCTTATTCTTCATTTTCATAACTAACTCGTGTATGAAAAGTTAATTATCTTCCTCATTATTAACGAATATGAATAAAATAAACGAACCGCCGAAATATCAAAGACACGTACTTTCATAATTGATCCAAAGAGCTTTTATTTCACAATCATACCTTTAAAAAAAAAAAAACTTAATAAGACCGTGGGTGGGGGAGGCTGGGGGCCATAATGCCCCCCCCCCCTGTCGAATTTTTGCCGCTGCATCAAAACCCCTGAATCTTTGGCGCTGAAATTTCATGAGCTTTTCCCCTCATTTCTCTTGCACATTTTGATACCAAATTTGTTATGGGCGGACCTATGGTTCGGGTGTTAAGTGACAAAATATCATCACATGTCATTAAAAATATGTAATTCTCCCTAATGTGCGTGTGTAAGTATATTGCAGTTATATGATCTTTATCAAAATCAATATCAAGAGTGATTTATTTCATGTTATGCAGTCATACATTCATGATTATACTTGTTTAGTATTGGCCCAGCATTTTTTATTCACACAATATAGTGATGTAGTGACATTTGACCTCTGTTTTGTTTTACTGCCAGCCTCGTCAAGGGTTATCTTTAGGTAACCAATTCCCTGGATTTGCACATGGCCACTTTCAACTGTACCACCCTTTAACTTTTGTGTTATTGCGTACCATGTGCAGCTCACTGTGGTAATATGTATGCAGCCATGCACTGTACTGGCACTGATTTTTTTGTTGACATAATTGACTCCTGTGCTGTGTTGTGATGTTTTGATGCTGTATATTCACTAGCCTAGCCACAGATTATTTCCGTCATCTTGATCACCTTATTCTTGGAATTGAGAAACCGTTACCATGCCTCCTGCTAAAAATACCCCTGCAGAGATTGCTCGCCATGTTATGAGCGAGCTTGGAAATAGTGATTTGTTGGCAAATATCGTGGAAAAGGCAGTGAAAAAAGCAGTCACAGAAGCGGTCGCTGGCCTAGTCACCCGTCTCGAGGATCAGGAGGGGAGAGTTCTGGAGCTAGAGGGGCAGGTTCGGGCTCATGCGGAGGAAATTAATTTTTTTATATTTGCACTATGGTGTGCTAGCTTGGGGCAACTCTATATCTCAAATGGATAAATTACTACTGGTACAGAAACGAGTAATACGAATTGTTTGTAATACTCACTATCTCTTTGCATATATGTTCTGTTTTTTAATAGTGGTGTTTTGAAAGTTGAAGATATTTATCATTTAGGCCTACAACTATAGGAGCTCTAATGTATGAATTGAATGCAGGTCTACTGCCAGTAGCCTTGGCTGGAATATTTAAGAAAAATAATCAAGTTCATAGTTATTCCACACGACAGGCGCAAGCATATCACTTACCTCTTGTTAGAACGCAATTTGCCCTTACTACTTTGGGGTCCACTGGACCTAGGTTTTGGAATTCCCTTGAACCAAGAATAGCACAATCGGTCAGTATTTATGTATTTAAGCGCAAACTGAAGTTACTGTATTTGAGTCGATATCGTCTAGATTTACAGTTGTGATCAATATTTAAGAAAACTATTTGCTATATAGGTCAGCATAATTCTACTCCCGTTTTTCACATCAAATCTTCTGTCTGTCTTGTTTAGTTTTTGTCTGTGTTTTCAGTCCTGTTGCTCGTAGTATATTCCTGTTCCTGTTTATAGCCATTATTTAGTAGTCAGTAGATTTCATTGTACTTATTTATTTTTAATATTTTCTCAGTTGTTTAGTTAGTTTAGTTTTGTAAGCATTTAAATGTATGCATTATTTTTTATTTGACGAGTTTTGTTCTTTTAGGACATACTCTTAAACTACCAAGATCACCTCATCTTTCTATTGTGACGCCATATTCTGTTCATTCCTTTATATTCATGTCATATTTATAATGTGTGTTATGAAAGAAAGATAAATAAACTTGAAACTTGAAACTTGAAACTTAAAACATAAGAAATTAAAAACAATAGAATACATAAGAAATTGGTAGTTATAAATACAAATGAAACTGACGCTTTTCACCCGCAAAATGTTGTACAAACTATAATTTCATATGGAAACAACAAGTAGCAAACATATTTGTACCTGTGTGTGTGTGTGTTTATTTGTATGTTTGTATTAGAAACTATTATATTTCAATTGATAAATGTTATTTTGAATCAAATCTGCCCATGCATTGTTCAAAATCACGCATTATTGACACTTTCCAAAAAAATTGCATATTGTCATAAACATATTTATAAAATAAAGACATTACCAGCATCTTATTCAATATACTTCAATCTATCACCATGCTAATTTTCACATTAATTGAACCTTCCTAGGCCGGGATCTTAGAGGGGGGCATAATGCCCCCCCCCCCCCCCCGGCCGCATTAAGACCTCAAATAGCCCGGCCTTTTTTAAAGGCATTATTAAAACCAAGTTTAAGAAGAAAAAAACTTCCATATATAATCAGAAAGCAAATTGATAGCTTCCTGTCTTCATATCCTGATTTATATTTACATAATAGAAAGAGAGACACACACAAAAAATAGTATAATTTAAGATTTTTTATTTTTTTAAAATCAGTGTTATATAGCAAATTAGCCGTTTTTTTGTAATAGAATGAATTCTTATTATTAAGTGCTCTGTAGCTGTTATAACACACTTGTCATAACAAGGTAATTTATCAGGACCCAATTCTTTTTTTCTTCTTTTTTAAGTGTGTTTTATTGAAACAATGAAATACAATCACAATATTTACAAGTATTTATAAAAAGATTACAAAAAAAGCAGTACAGCATAGATCAAAACCTCACGAAAAGTAAATTTACCTCTCTTTAGAAATCAAGCCAACTGATTGTTCGAAATTGCAGTCGTGGTTTAGCCATGCATTGACGAACAATGCCAGTAATCAAGGGTGTCGATTTGTATTCGTGGTTGGGGGGGGGGGGGGGGGGGGGGGGATGATAGGTGCCAAAATATTTTCGGCAATGGATCAAAGCAACCAAGGTGTGGCAGGTTGCACCCCTTCCCAAGCGCGTAGCCAGGATTTCATTCTGTGGGGGGGGGGGGGGGGGGGGGGCGGTAGTGAGCACGCGAAGTGCGCTTCTTAAGGGGTTGGGTGCTTTGACGTTTCATTAAATTATTAGAGAAAGAAGACGATTCGTTGGACCGTTCTCGACTCTTAATCCTTGTTTGAATCAAGTTCTCCTTCCTCCGCGCGTAGCGCAGAAGCTCTGACGTTTCATTAGCCTTATTAAAGAAAGAAGACGATTCGATGTACCATTCTCGACTCTTAATCCTTGTTTGAATCAAGTTCTCCTTTCTCCGCGCATAGCGCGGAAGCTCTGACGTTTCATCAGATTATTCAAGAAAGAAGACGATTCGATGAACCATTCTCGACTCTTAATCCTTAATGTTTGAATCAAGTTTCCCTCTCCCCCTTCCTACGCGCGTAGCGCGGAAGCTCTGACGCTTCATTAGATTATTAAAGAAAGATGACGATTCGATGTACCATGCTCGACTCTTAATCATTGTCTGAATTCATTTCCCCCCACCCGCACTTCGCGCGGAAGCTTTCACGTTTCATTAAAGTATTAGAGAAAGAAGACGATTCGTTGCATCGTGTAATTTGTCTGAATTCCGTTTTCCCGCGCGGAAGCTATGCATTTCAATAAATTATTACTCCTTGTCTGTATTCATTTTCGCCCATCCCGCGCAAAGCGCGGCAGCTTTACCGTTTCATTAAATTGTAAGAGAAGGAAGACGATTCGTTGTATCGTGTCCTTGTCTGAATTCCCCCCCCCCCCCTCCCGCGCGAAGCGCGGAAGCTTTGACGTTTCATTTGACTATTACTCTTAATCCATGTCTGAAATCATTTTCGCCCATCCCTCGCGTAGCGCGGAAGCTTTCACGTTTCATTAAATTATTAGAAACGGCCACTAATTAGGCCCATTAGTGACTATACAAAATATATACTCTTCCTGGCTATTTGGGAATGTTTCAGTTTGCAACAGAAATGGAGAAACGCGAATTTTGTTGAAAATCATGTCATATCACGAACATTTATAAATCACTTGTATGAAATTGAAAATAAGTCACGGTTGGATTTTATTGGGGGGGGGGGGGCTAGCGCCCCCAAGCCCCCCCCCCCCACCAGTACGCCAGTGACATAGGCCTACATCAGCTTTTAGATAAAACAAAAATAAGTTGTGACAAAATAATCTTTCTCCAAAAAGGAAAAACGTTTTAAGCAAATATCAGGAAATAAAATAATTGAAAAAAATAAAATAAAGATACAATGACGTGAAATTTTAAAAAGGTGAACGTAAACAACATAATAACTAGTGAAATATCTTTTAAGTAATACTAATGTCCGAAAACCTTTCTTCTTGTCTCCGATCTCATCTCGAATTCGTAACAGAGTTCATCTTCGTCTGATGTGCATTGCAGATTGCTACTTTTGCGCTTCGCGCTTAACATTTAGCTCGTTGCTTTTGATGCTGCGTCTTTGCATTTGGCGCACTGCATTTCTATGATGCTGTTGATTGAACATATTGAATAAATTCATCAATTTCTGATGAAGCCGTATGAGCGAGAATTCAATTTATTCTTGTCTCATATACGGTTGTCTTATTTACTTCGCATATATGTATGTATTATGAAAATGAGATAGCCAAAATGTGTATATTGATGGTCATCTTGCGAGTAATAACCATAAACTACTCTCATCATTAATTTTTCTCTTCATTTTTTTTTTGATGGGGAATTATTGGGGGGGGGGATGATTGTACAGGCCACCCCCCCACCTGAAATATTGGGGGGGGGGGGGATATATCCCCCCCCATCCCCCCCGGGATCGACACCCATGCCAGTAATGGTCAATAGTTCATGAGTGATATTCCCGCAAAATTCCGGGTACCACGAAAATAGTAACATTTTGCTGCGATCTCCATTCATGAGTGATATTCCCGCAAAATTCCGGGTACCACGAAAATAGTAACATTTTGCTGCGATCTCCATTCATGAGTGATATTCCCGCAAGATTCCGGGTACCAGGAAAACAGTTGCGATCCCCATTGGTTTACGTGTTAAAACTTAGTTTGTGCGCAGCGCGGCTACCCTACAGTTTTTGTGCGATACATTTTGGTCAGCGTTACATTTTGACGACCGCCGATCTCGATAGGCCGACTTGTAATCTCCGATTTTTTAGTTTCTAAAATTTATTTTATGTCCAAAGAAGGTAAAAATGGCTGAAAAGACTCTTCCTAGATTTGAACTTCTTGATGATGATCAATTACAAGACTTGATTAATTCTGCGGACAGCAGAACACCAAAAGTGCCGTGAAATTCTCTGTAAAAATATTCGAAGACTAGGCCTAGATCTACCTGCAAGTTATCAACACATTGGAGTGGGGAGTGGGAATGGGGGGTGCTTTTGTCAAAGTGCACTTTATGTTTTTTCAGGGTTCTGGCTCTCACTTCCCGATAGGATTTAATAAAATGTATATTATACTAATGTTTATTAACATCGTCAGCAGTATCATCATCTTTATCACCCATAAAGTCATCAACGTCATCATGATCACCATCATCATCAAAGTCAGGCTAAACATGATGAAGATATAGCCACAACACGATTGTAATCTAAATATATCATCATCATCATCATCAACATCTTCAACTTCAAACCAAACCACTACCACTCTACCATACTCGCAACAAATATGACACCACCAGACCGTTTTCAGTTCTTAAAATAGAAATGTTAGATATATTTTACACCTCGTTCAAGATTACGACTGAGATACAGTCACTTTGAAATAAATACAATTCAATTTTGAGCACACTTCTCAAATATTTTGTGCAAGAACAATGTACAAGTTAGAGATCATTGAAAGTATTCGTACAACGTCCGTTGAAAGCCAGAAGGGCCCAACGCCAATGTTAACGCTATTGGTTAATGCCCTTCTGGCACTCAGGAAAAACAGTCTTACATAGACAGATAGATGTGCAAGAGTCGACATTAATCAAAGCTAGTTGCAATGAACGACTTTCGCTGAACACCATATTGCAATAACCGACAGTCATTGTTCAGAGTTGTGAAGTTATAAACAGTTTTATGTACAAAAATATGGGCATTCATCACTTTATATCAATTCTATATATCAAATCAAATTTATCTCTGATGTGTAAGTTCAGAATACACTCTACATGAGTGTCGAGAATTGTTATCATTAAAAAAAAAAAATATGAACAGACTGAGGAATGACAGCATTTACGTAATATATCTCACAGTTGTAATCTGAATATTTAGATATTAGGCCTACATTGAATTTCCCCCAAACTTGATTGTGAAGTCAAATATTTAAACGGACCGAGGAGTTGAAAAGGCGCTTTCGAACTTGTGTTTACTCACGCTAGGTTGAAACCTGATTGTCATATCTGTTTAAAAAAAATTGAAGCGCGCTCATCCTCGGCCCCCCTTTTTAGGTATACTTCAGAGACTCTTCTGATAAAAACTGCTGTAAGGTGCAGTTGGTCTAGCGGTCGGTACTTTTGTGATTAACGTGTGTTTGAATCCTTGTTGAGAATTCCAGTTAGCAATATATCATGCAATCCCATCCCATATACTCTTTGCAATGAGTAATTTTGTAAGTATAAGAGCTTCAAATTTGGGCACAGATTTGAATTAAATCGATTGAATTTGATAGTTGGATTGATATAAAAGGTTTAAATCGCGGTTCTATTGCAAACCCTGATAATGAACACATATCTACACAGTTTACATTATAAAAACACGATAGTACACTCTTGGAGAGAAGAAACTAGACTGGTTAAACGATTTTAGTTTCAGAGGTACGTAGGATTTTCAAAACCCTACCTCCTTAAATCCTCATTTTTAATACATACATATATATTATTTGGGGGAGGGGGTTGCTTGTAAACTTTCACTAACATGGTATGCAGAGATGCAAGTAGAACCATGGAATCAGCACTTTTTAGTTTAATGTATTAGGTGCACCTTTAAAAAGTTGTAAATACCACCATCTGCGATGCAATACCATATCAACTGATACATTCATACTCGCTTGTCAAAATTAAATCATGATTTTAACGAGCCTTTCCACATTAAATGTAATTGTGTGAAATGTGGAGCGTGCCGTTGTTGCAACCGAGGCCAGAATTTAGGTCGTGACATGAATTAAAGTTTCTTGCATTTAATTTAGACTGCTTCCTAAAAGCTTTGACCTTCATCTTTTAACAACATGCCCTAGCTTTAAGAGAACATTATCTTTTAAATAAATTTTTCGTTGAAAATGACTAATCTTGATAAAGAAAGAAAGAAAACAGGGAAGGAGGGTAGAGAGAGATAGAGAGAAATGAAGGGGGCGTGGTGTTATTACATACAGATGAGGGGCATCATTATGTATCGTGATGGGGTTTTCTTTTGATTTAAAATGTTCATGTGTACCCTTCGTGAGTAAAATTCGTCCAGTTCGTGAACAAGTCAGTGTTGGCGAAAGTGGAGGGGTGGGTGGGTAATACTTAACACCATTAAGGGCGTACATTTATCAAATTCGTCTGCTTTATGTCAACAGGAAAGAAAAAAGTACTTCCTGTTCCAATTATGTCATTTTCGTATAATTAGTGTATAGTAATATAATAGTAATATAATATGAAAGTGGCTTTTGTTTAGTACCGTCAGACGTGAATACATTATGTCCAATTCGTCTGGTTCAAGAACGCAATAAATATAGTCTTGTTGTCAGAGGAAAGATATACACGAATGCCGCCTATAAAGATATTAAAGCGTTCTTGCTTGTCAGGTGGATGGTCAGTGGTTACTTGTCGGACGAATTGTCAAGTTTATACCCGCGGCGAGAAATCTTGATTCATGCTACTGTCAGTAGAATGGTTGTTGGTTGTTATTTTTTACCTGACTGCTAAGAAAGCATAAATGCTTGTAAGTAAGCGACCAGACGGCCGACGGCTTTAGGTCCTCTCCGAGGGACCTGGTAATGAGGAGTAATGCCTTACCAAAGGGCACTAACGCATCGACTTAGTTTCGAACCCGGGTCACCGGATTACGAGACCACTGCTCTATCGCTATCGCGCCTCCTCGAGTAGAGTTAGTCCAACTGACGTCGCATTTTTTACCTGCATGCTCTGGTCTGGTTTATAGAGAAACCGAACTCTATACGCAAAGGCCGATCGGGGATTGTCTAAAGGGCCGCATGCAAAATCTTGTTTTAAAGTCGATATTCCCTCAAAGAGTGGCAGGCCCCAGGAAATCATGCTCGCAAGATTAAAATGTCAAAAATGATAGGTGAAGCGGTTTAAAGGCACAATTAATAAAACAAACTTTATAATAGGCAATATACATAGTGCTTGACAGATTTATTTTGGAGGAAAATTTTTGATAATTTGTTTTTTCATGCGAAAAAGTCAACGATAGTAGGTCGATTTTTTTTAATCGTCACTTGTTATATATTTCATTTACAAATGTTTAAGGATATTAACGGTCATGAAAAATTCACTGTTTACCTACAATTGTGATGTGTCGTTTAATTGTGTATTCATGCGTCGTCGCGTCGTCCAGTCAAAGTCGTTGTTGTAGTTTGTCGTCATAATGGTGCGTGGTGATGTTATGATACCTTCTTCAAGAGGGATACAGAATTAAAAGAGAGAGACAGATGGAGAGAGAGAGAGAGAGAGAGAGTAGGGGCGAGCGGGTCAAACTTCATTACAACTAGTCAAGCATTCTCGATATATTGATGCATGTAATGTCAGTTTTCTTCATCCTACATCTTACTATTTTTTTTAACTTTTATCTTAATATATGTCGTAAAATATCCCTTTCTTTCAGTTTACAACGGTGAACTACTTCAAATGTAATCCGTGTCAGTCACTCTCGTGATATGAAAATATTAAACATATACAAATTACTATTTCTATCACACTGATGATGCTACTCAACTGCTCATTTTAACCAATAAAACAGATATTAAAGTACATACACAAAATAAAACGCTAAATATTGCGAACTCTTTGATCACTTTCTTATCCACAGACCAACATAGCCTATAGTGCTGTCAGGGAAAAAGATGTTTTTGGAGAGCAGCATAATGTCCTTCACTAGAGACTTTTAGATTTGCACGACGAGAACGTGGACTGCTCGTGTGACGTCCTTTAAAGGCAATGTGACGTCACTGCCAGTCCCTTAAAAGGACGTCACATTGCCTTAAAAGGATTTTCGCAGTCCACGTTCTCGTCGTGCAAATCTAAAAGTCCATAATAACGTGACGACGTGACAACGTGACTGCTGCATGAGTGGACACGTCGGATCTTAGAGCCAGGATGCAAATTGGTTTAGTACTGCTACATGAACAATCATCGTTTTATGTTGTAAAAAAGAAATTGCGATGCAATTTTCGCAATACAAAAAATATTGAGATAAAAACGATGCTTTAAAATAATAATACTACGTTAAGGATATAATCAAGTTTGAGTAATTTGAAGAACAAAAGCCGGATTGTTTTCATGCCCGGAACCATTACTATGAGAAACTCTGATTCACATGTTCTTATATCCCTGCCAAAGAGGATGTTCTTAAATAGTCGCATGTCTATGTATCATAACATAATCGTAAAAAACGCCATAAAAATGTATTTCAATAATTCTCTCACACATATTAAGTACAAGTGTGAACATGCTGACAAACAACATTCCGAATGAAGGAAAAAGCATACAACCCCACAGTTTCGTCTTTGCTTTTGAATAGCACTGCTTTTCCTAATAATTTTAGATGAAACACGTAATCGTCGCACCAAACAAAATAACACACATTGTAGTAATAAATATTTACAACTCGCTGCGTGCAGCAGTGATTTGAAAGACACTTAGAATGCAAAACATTTATTTACATCAGGAATACTTATATCTCAATAAATAAATCAATTACGATAAATTAGGAAATATACAGACCACATCATTTTTTTCACTGTGTTCACATGTTATACTTTAGAGAATTGTAAGTTGGATAAAAGAATGAAGTGAACTGTCATATTACACGATTTTTTTAAAAATAGATGCTACTAAATCTAATTCTCTAAAACATGCCGAAAGGCGCAAAAAGGGTAGTGTTTATTGACTAAAGGAGGAAAATACTTATTTTGGTAAAATTAGAAATCAAAATTCTCCGTGAGGAACCATTTGATTATAATATCTGTGGTTTAAATAGTTTTATGGTTAATTCAATGAAAAGCAAATGACGAGAACGAAGTTGTGACTATGCCCGTTTAGAGTCCTCGAATCATTTTCCCAAACAGTCAAGGTATTGCAAAGTTCATTTTTCCAGAGATAATAATTACTCAGAGCGACTTCAAACGATGTCCAAAATCGAGTCCTTCTGTTGGCTACCACAGTTCAAGCCTTTCCTGAAGCATTAGTGGACATTGTTGTTACGGAGGTATATATACCCATTCGGGTTTGCTCCGTTAGTGCGTTTCACCGAGTCTGCGTTATTGATGGACCGCATCGAGTACTGTGTCATTTGCGTCGAGTTAGAGAGACTCGAACCGCGGTCACGCGTCGACGTGAAGCGGTAATTTCGCAGCGGTAAACGCGGCGTCGGGATGCGGGTGCAGCACATGGTGAAGGCGGTCTTGATGACTTTTCTGAAGCTTCGGGACATGAGGGCGTAGACCACCGGATTTATAGCGCTGTTGGACATGGCGAGAAGGTGGAAGGCGAGAGAGAGCAAGATCTTGGCCTTGTGACTGAATGTCACGTGGAGACTGATGATGTGCATGAACATCAGAGGGCCCCAAAGGAACGCGTAGGTAACAACCAAGATGCCGAGGAGAACCATGACCTATTCGAAGATAAATAGATGGAGAGAGAAAGAGAGAGAGAGAGAGAGAGAGAAATTGAGAGAAATCGAGAGAGAGAGAGAGAGAGAGAGAGAAAGGAGGGGTGTGGTTGAGACAAATTATTTCATTAAATCCAAGTTAACTGATGTGGATTCTTTTTGTGTACTAGTGTATTGGTTTATTGAGATTTTTTTTTTAAATCATCGGACATGCAGCTATAAACTAAAAGCTGAGATTGTTCAATTTACAGAGTAAAAAGTACATGGCATAACAGTACATTGATAACACATTAAAATATATAACACTTAACAAATATTGTGTTTATTTAAATACGATTTACAATTTCCATTGATAATATAAAATTGCCATAATTTTACATAAAATAGAAATTCGATAATTAGTAATTTACAGGTTTAATGCAACAATGACATGAAGGTGGAAAAAAAACGTTAGATGTTTATACAGATAAAATACGATACAAATGAAGATATTAAAGCTATCATTCAATATTGGTTAAACAAGGTGATGTTCCTGAACTCAACGAAATTGGCAAATTAATCTTACATCAGAAAGTACAAAGTGAAGAATCCTTGAATGCATTGAGTATAGTGATGATAAAGAAAGGACAGATCTAGGGGAGAGGGCTTAGGGGGCTTAACCCCCCCCCCCCTTGAGCTGGCAAAAAGAAAGGAAAAAAGGATTTTTTTTTTTTTTTTTTTTTTAAATGTCGGGGGCCAATTGATTTTTTTTTGTAGTGCTTCCCCCCCCCCCCACACGATATATTGGTCGGCAATTTTTTGAAATTCGGGGGGCAAAATGAAGGAAAAAAATGTAGTACTCACTACCCCGCCCTCCCCCCCCCCCCCCCTAACTTAAAAAACGTAGTTTGGAACTGAAACTTTCTGTATCTTATCTCTTTCCTCGATTGCATCTTGGTCCAATTCTTCTCTCGAAAATGTCAGTCTCTCTCATTTCTCTCTCTCTCTCTCTCTCCCCTGGCTCTCTCTGTTTGCTTCCGTGTATATACCTTCCTCTCCCCCCCCCCTCCCCACGGCACTTCTTTCAAATTTTTAAAAATGTGTCTTATCCCCGATTTCTGTAAAATTTAAACGTCTAATTATTTGGGTATTTTCCTCTGACCGCCCCTTTCATATTTCTTTAGTATAAGTTAGATGGGAACCATATAAATCTGTCTTTCATTCTCTTCGTCTTAACCTCTTGCCATCTCCTTTTTGCCGTATCACGCTTTAGCTTCCAGTAAGAGACTTACTCCTCTCTAGGAATCCTTAATATTTTGTGTGGCAGCTATGTCCATACTAACTCTGTCGAGAGCCTTTTGGGCGTCGATCCTTTTATAAACTTACCGCCCTTCTACATTTTATAACTGCGAAACCGTTGCAGGTATATACGCTCAACTCTCATTTTCTCACTTTCTCTCTCTTGTTCCTTTACATTATGTGATGTTTAGATATCTGTAGTGTTGAACACTATACAGTGACAGTTAATAGCGATCACTAGAACCAAGCAACACAAAGCGATATAATCTGGTGTAACGACAGATACGGTTCCCTTGGCGGATTCGGTTCCGTCATAACATCCACTCGGTGTATCCGGTGGTCTTGACGAAATAATCGTCACCGATGTCAGTACACTAACCGCATATGAAGCAACCGCTGCAGGGATGCCGGTTGTATTTCGGTTGTACTCATAGTCCCCCCGCAGAGGCAGACCCAGGATTTTGTAAAAGAGGGGGTCATAATCTGAATTTCTGACAAGCATGACATTTAAAAGACCCCACCCCTCACCCCTCGCCCCCCCAAAAAAAAATAACATTAATAAATCAGCACTAAAACAGAAAAAGAAAAGAAGGGGCATTCCTGGAGTTGCCACTTGGGTGTCAAAAGGGGGGGGGGGGGCACGAGCCGGCTGTGTCTCTACCAGCAGCATAGATGTCTCTATATCATTAGAGTTGGGTTGCGTTGATCACATTTGGGCTACTTGTTACGCCTGACCAGGACAAATTGACATGGCTTCTCAAGCCAAATGTTAAGAAATTGGATTGGTAGTTTTAGTGGATCTGGCGGAAGTCACAAAGGAACCTCTACGGCCGATAATGACTTTGAAGGACGAAATTTAAAAAAAAGTGTATTTAGGAGAGACTGATTGAGGGAGAGTGAACTAAATAACGTTTGAGATTTACAGAAGTCACAATTGGGGCTGAAGATAGGAAAATGACTTCGATAGAGAATATTCAGTGAAGAAAAAGAGACAAAAGAAACAAAAGGGAAGAGACAGAAAGAGAGAGAGAGAGAGAGGGGGGAGGGTGTGACACAGTCACAATTATAAGTTCCAAAAAGAGTTTATAATTTTGCATTTGATATTAGGTCTTTAAATAAAAATATTGATAATCTTAGATTGTTGTATGAAGAATGCATCAAATCTCAATTTCATTTAATTGGGTTTTCTGAAGTTTGGAATGCATCATGTGCAGATGTTCTAGGGATGGAAGGTTATCCTATAGGAATTTAATGCCCTTTCTTCTTTAAAATATTTATATACAATTTTATTTGGTAAGATACTGTACTTTATAGGTTTCGGACATGATTAGCATTTTATGCTATTTTCTGGTCTCGTTTATCCATTCAAGGACTTTGTTAAACATGCATTTGTTATTGTTATTATTGTTCTATTAATGTATTTTAACGTTTGGATAATAAAACCTCAAACAACGGTGGAGAAAGGAGGTACAGAGACGGAGAGAGAAAAACAGTCAGACAAACAGACAAGGATTAAACAAAAAACGGGGAAATGGGCAAAGAGAGCATGCAGAGGGAAAGACGGATGGTTTAAATCCCTTTATACTGTACAAAGGCGTAGCCTGGAATCGAACCGGGTACATTTGCATTGTGAAGCGATGTCTTATCCACAAGACCACTTTGCCTCATTGCTTTTATTTGGGTCGCTTTAAGTTGTTAACACTATAGGGGGAAGAAAAATGAATAAAAATAAGACGGGAAGGCGTAGCCGGGATCGAACCGAGTACATTTGCATTGTGAAGCGATGTCTTATCCACAAGACCACTTTGCTCCACTGCAAAATAACAGGTTCGCTTCGAGTTGTCAATTACACTTTCTGATGTTAATTGCTTTACAAAATATGATGATTAACTGCTTTTAATCCTTTGTTGAGGAGGAAGGGATGTCCCCCTAAAAAAAAAGAGATGGACAAGTCAAAATGAAGAAAAAAAATTATGAAAATAATACGAGCTATAAAGGCGTAGCCGGGAATCTAACCGAGTACATGTGCATTGTTAAGCGATGTCTTATCCACATGACCACTTTGCCTCACTGCTACTATCTGGGTCGCTTAAAATTATTAACACTATACGGGGAAGAAAAATTAATAAAACCAAGACGGGAAGGCGTAGCCGGGATCGAACCGAGTACATTTGCATTGTGAAGCGATGTCTTATCCACAAGACCACTTTGCTTCACTGCAAAATAACAGGTTCGCTTCGAGTTGTTAACACTTTCTGATGTTAATTGCTTTACAAAATATGATGATTAACTGCTTTTAATCCTTTTTTGAGGAGGAGGGGTGTCCCCTTAAAAAAAGAGATGTACAAGTCAATATGATGAAAATATGATAACAATAATACGAGGTATAAAGGCGTAGCCAGGAATCGAACCGAGTACATGTGCATTGTAAAGTGGTGTCTTGTCCACAAGACCACTTTGTTTCACTGCTATTAACAGGTTCGCTTCGAGTTGTTAACACTTTCTGATGTTAATGGCTTTACAAAATATGATGATTAACTGCTTTTAATCCTTATTTGAGGAGGAGGGGGTGTCCCCCTAAAAACAAAGAGATGGACAAGTCAATAGTAGAGAAAAAAATGATGAAAATAATACGAGGTATAAAGGCGTAGCCGGGAATCGAACCGAGTACATGTGCATTGTGAAGCGATGTCTTGTCCACATGACCACTTTGCCTCACTGCTATTATGTGAGTCGCTTTAAGTTGTTAACACTATACAGTACCTTGAAAGCAAAATGATGTTCTATCGATGTTGTGCCCTTTCAACACAATACTAATGGCTACGCCCACTATAAACACTATACAAGCCATTTAAAACATGCGGGCCGAATTATGCCAACGGTCGCACTCATTTGGGTACTACTTAGGAATGAATACTTGAAGGACAACCGTCAACAATTACAATGTCCCATATTTTCTTTGATTTAATTTAATTCGATGTACATACCTTAATCATGTAAATCGAATCTTCAGATCATTTATGCCTCTTGGCTTTTAGCTTCTAATGATGTAAAACATTTCCAACAGATTATGTTCTTAAAAGAAAAGGCCTTATGTTCGATTAATAAGATTCCAAGGACTAATACCATGATTCCCGTGTTGGAATCTGCTTTATCATTTTTGAAGCTGCCTTATAGATTCGATGAACTCAATTTTAAAAAGAAAACAAAAAAGTCAATGCAGCTTTGATTTTATGGAATGTTTTTAAATCAGATGTCCTACATTTTACTGGTTTCACAAACATATTAATGAACGGTAGCACAATGTTCATTAATACACGAAGTTAAATGTCACCAGACTGGGTGGCGAAATTAAATCCACCATTATTGTGCGATGCTAAGTGCATGAACCCGTTGGCTGTAAAATGCTACATGTAAGTGTTTTCAGTGATGTGTATTAAACATCGAGTGCGAGGTCGAAACTCCCGCTGGAGATACACGATTTTGTTAACTTGGTCTTTTTGAAGCGTATAATAGGCGGTGAAGTTAAATTAAAGTTGATCAAACGGAGAGTTAATAATGTGGTATGCAGGAAATAAGTGTAATAATAAGATTGCAATGGCAAAATATACCTTGTTCTTCAAAGTGACATATATCAATGCATTTAAAGATTAAGATAATAGATTGAAAATCATATCATGATTATACGTATACGAAATATAAGTATATCATACGGTGTTTATGACAGAATATCATCAAAATTGGGCTACGTGTTTCACCATTTTTTAACCATCCGCTTATTGATTCATAAATGCATTTATATCGTTAAGGCCGCTGAAAAATATCCATGTACTCGATTAATATTTAATGATCTTTAGAATGTATAAATAATTTCAATACTTGATATTCCGCGACGTTTGAAAATGTAAGCGCGCGTGTGGTGTACTTTCTGTTCTTTCGGAACTTAATGCTACCCCTCCAATGTGAAACATGTACCCTCCTCGTGCCTCTGGCGTTTAAGGTGTGCCTCTACCCCTCTTGATTTCAAGCACCCTGGGTCATTCTACCCCTCTAGTTGGATCCACTTCATTCAAATTTGACCCTTCTGTCAATCGGCGATGGTAAACCGTCGACCAAACTATCCCACCATAAAGCTCAAGATACTCGCATTCGCTTCGATTCTTTCCAACATGCTATCCTCATATTTCCGCCATAGTATCCGAAAAGAAAGTGCACCTTAGGTGAAAAAGATGTAATTCGTCACTGTTCGCCCTTTTATCTCAACGGAAAAGTTCGATTGAATCCAGCCTTTTTACATTTCAGGTGATAAAATAATGTTTATTCGCTTATTTCCTACGTTTATTTCCTGCGCCCCTTGATATTGCCTCGGGGTAGCAGCATTAATACCAGCCCAGCTAACACAAAAACATTATAAGAACATCATGATAATGTTTGGCTAAACGTTTGGGAAATGTTTTGTTCAAATGTTAAAATCATATGAAAATGTATGGTCTTGTGATTATCAAGAAAACATATTTATAACATTAAACACCAACATCAAAAAAACATTTTAAAAATGTTTGTTTAACATTAAGCTTAAACATTATAACAATATCAATTTGATATTATCAAAAATGTTGATATAACATATTAATGATATTTTTCAAACATTTGAAGAAAATGTTATAAAAATGTGAGCCATCTATTTCTAAGACCATACATTTTGATATCATTTTAACATTTCATAGAAACATTACAACATTGTTATTCTTAAATGTTTTTAATATGTTATTTTAGAAATGTTAATTAAATGTTGTAATGATATCTTATTAATGTTTGAAGGAAATGTTTTTAAAATGTGAGCCATCTATTTCTAAGACCATACATTTTGATATCATTTAAACATTTAATAGAAACATTTGAATGATAAAATCCCAAAATGTTTTTAAAATATTAACTTAGAAATGTTAATTAAATGTTGTAATGATATCTTATTAATGTTTGAAGGAAATGTTTTTAAAATGTGAGCCATCTATTTCTAAGACCATACATTTTGATATCATTTAAATATTTAATAGAAACATTTGAATGATGATATCTCAAAATGTTTTTAAAATATTAACTTAGAAATGTTAATTAAATGTTGTAATGATATCTTATAAATGGTTGAAGGAAATGTTTTTAAAATGTGAGCCATCATTTCTAAGACCATACATTTTGATATCATTATAACATTTTAAAGAAACATTACAATATTGTTATTCTTAAATGTTTTTAATATGTTATTTTAGAAATGTTAATTAAATGTTGTAATGATATCTTATTAATGTTTGGAGGAAATGTTTTTAAAATGTGAGCCATCTATTTTTAAGACCATACATTTTGATATCATTTAAACATTTAATAGAAACATTTGAATGATAAAATCTCAAAATGTTTTTAAAATATTAACTTAGAAATGTTAATTAAATGTTGTAATGATATCTTATAAATGTTTGGAGGAAATGTTTTTAAAATGTGAGCCATCATTTCTAAGACCATACATTTTGATATCATTATAACATTTCAAAGAAACATTACAATATTGTTATTCTTAAATGTTTTTAATATGTTATTTTAGAAATGTTAATTAAATGTTGTAATGATATCTTATTAATGTTTGAAGGAAATGTTTTTAAAATGTGAGCCACCTTTTTCTAAGACCATACATTTTGATATCATTATAACATTTCAAAGAAACATTACAATATTGTTATTCTTAAATGTTTTTAATATGTTATTTTAGAAATGTTAATTAAATGTTGTAATGATATCTTATTAATGTTTGAAGGAAATGTTTTTAAAATGTGAGCCATCTATTTCTAAGACCATACATTTTGATATCATTTAAACATTTAATAGAAACATTTGAATGATAAAATCCCAAAATGTTTTAAAAATATTAACTTAGAAATGTTAATTAAATGTTGTAATGATATCTTATTAATGTTTGGAGGAAATGTTTTTAAAATGTGAGCCATCTATTTTTAAGACCATACATTTTGATATCATTTAAACATTTAATAGAAACATTTGAATGATAAAATCCCAAAATGTTTTTAAAATATTAACTTAGAAATGTTAATTAAATGTTGTAATGATATCTTATTAATGTTTGGAGGAAATGTTTTTAAAATGTGAGCCATCATTTCTAAGACCATACATTTTGATATCATTTAAACATTTAATAGAAACATTTGAATGATGATATCCCCAAATGACTTAAAAATATTATCTTAGAAATGTTGATAAGATGTTGTAATGATATCTTACAGATGTTTGAATGAAATGTTATAAAAATGCAACCCATCTATTTTTAAGACCATATTTTGATATAATTTAAACATTTAATAGAAACATTGCAATGTTGTTTTGTGTAACGTTCTTTAAATGTTATTTTAGAAATGTTCATCAAATGTTGCAATGACATTGAACAATTACATTTTTATAACATTTCTGCATTCATACATCTTCCAAATGCATACAATTGTGTTTCTAATATTACATAAAACAAAAAGTGAAAAAAGGAGTATTTAAATGCTTTAGTTAAAATAACATCATCAAAATATTTTAATCATGACAAAATGTTGAAAACAATTTGAGTAATGAACAAGAATCATTCAAACGTAATGAAATCCCTTAAATGACGGAAGTAGGTAACCTTATATTCTAAGATACACATACAAGGGAAGATTTACCGTTAACAATTATTTCTGTAATTAGTAGAAATAAGTACATGTAGATCCCACATTGTTGGTTGATTTGTTGTCACAGAACAAGTAATGAAATCAAAGTGAAAGCACTTGTGTTCAGCATGCACCAAGGTAATGCCAATCATTTATAGTCCCATGTATTAGGGAAAACCGGGGAGAAATGGAACATTTTTCTTCACTTTAAAAATATTACCAACTGTAACTAAGCAAATATTTGGACGAAACCAAGTACATGTATGTTTGTATATTAAAAGACTATACAATGTATCCCAAGAAAAAAAAACTGGATTTCATGGCAATTTTGTTTATGTCATGATAATAATTTTTGTAATGAGATGTACATGTGTGGAAAGCTCGGTTTCTTATTTGATGCATAATCTATTATTCATATTTCATGCATGATTGAATTTAACAAATTGAAAGTAGTGGTATTAAAATTTCATTTGCACAAACAAATTGCAATTTTGAGTTAGTTTATAGGGTAGTAAAGATACTTATTTTGGAAAAAGAAAAAGATCACACACAAATTAATATTTTTCTTTTTTATATGACACTTCATGCATATAAAATGAAAAGATCATGATTTCTCCCAAATTAGTAGATTTTGATTAAGAAGCCATTCAGCTTTCTTAATCTAGCAGCTGACAATGAACCAAATGCTTGAGTGAATTTACCCATCACAATACAGCGTTTAAGTAGCCATGTTCAGGGGCTCTTTTAATGCTGTCTTGGGAAGGATGTGAACAGAAGGTTTGTGTGAATTCACTTAAGCATTACATGTAGATCCAATGTCAGCTGCTAAATCAGGAAAGCTAAAATGGCTTCTTACCCAATTGTAAGAAATCTAGCATATTTTCATTTTACTTCTTCTCAAGTGTACTTAATTGATTTTTAATGCAAAAGGTGTCATGTACGAGAGAAAATAATGATTTTTTTTCAATGTAATGTCTCTTTTTTTCAAAAAAAATTATATTTATTATCCTACTAACTCGAAGTTGCAATTGCTTTGTGCAAATTAAATTTTGGAACCCCCACTTTTTATTGGTTTAATGCAATCGTGCGTGAAATATGAATAATATGTTATGCAATCAAATAAAAGTAGAGCTTTTCATAAATGTATATCTCATTGATGGAATTATTATTATGACAGAAAATTTCTGCCCTGAAATATGGTTTCCTTTTTTCTAGGATGCATAATAGTTACATAGGTAAATATGGCAATTATAGATTGAATTCTCACAGCTTGACTTTTCATGTAATCATAAATTTTGCAAACCCTTAGTTTGGGGGTTAATTGAGCCACCTCGGGGTAAACTGGGAGACCCATATAGGCGTACAATCAGACACAAAAAAAGGATACCGATATTGCTCATTGCATTACTTATGTCTCAGTTTACCCCAGATATTAAAAACAACTGAAATTGATGGCCATCAAAAAATCTTGTATTAAATCATTTAATCACCTCAGAGGATAATCACTATCACAAGGGGTATCCACTTGGTTGGGAGATTCTATGACATTTGTTCTGGCTACACTTGCTCCAATGGAAAGTCTGCATATTAAGCCAATCATGGACCCTAAACCCAAACCTAACACTAACCTTAATCCTTATCCTCCTATTATTCTGAACCAAGAAACCTATCACAACCAGAACCATAACCCTATACCTTTGAAGAAAATAAGGCGAGCAAATACAATTGTCGCAGGAGCAAATGTCAGATCACCCGTTCGGAACCGCAAAAACAAATCTGAATAAATGTTTAAAATCAGTAATAAAAGTAGTGAAAATAAGGCGCTTATCCTGTACTTGTGTGAAAAAGTTTACAGTGGTTTTTGGCATATTTTTAAATGGCATTGAGTGAAGCCTTTTGACTGATGTAAATGAATTTAACATTGTCTTCATATTTATTAAGATAATGGAGTGTCCCACTGAACTTCCAGTCTCCCCTACACATGTTATATTATTATTATCATGGGTTTTCAATTTACAGCAAGGTAACATGAGGAACCGCTCTTAATGAGGTACCACTGAAAGCCTGATAACAAGGTGAAGATCTTGTAATAAGGTTACCCTGTAGGCCCTATAAACTATATAACAAGCATACATAATTTATGTACATGTATATGATTACAAAGATAATATATCAAAAATGATTGCATATAAAGAGCCAAAGTACTACAGCTGCACCTCTAGCATCAGCATTACATTTTCCATCTACATGTACATACCATCTTAACAGTAAAAGGCCCATCGTTTCACGCAACATGCCTGCAACGCAGTAGACACAGTGTGTATTGACTTTTTCTTTTGAGTCTTGCACAATTTTTTTGTCCAAATTCGCGACGTCCACACATGTGGTTTTGAAGTTGCGCACCTCAGACCAAACATTGCTCAAAAACATGGCTTCATGTACAATTCCAATACAAAAAAAATTTTCAGCCAAAATTCATAAATGTATATTATTCTTGCCTTTACTGATTAAAACCAATCGATTCCATGCTGTTTATGATCGTAAATGTGTCATTGACAAATTCCATCTAAAAAAACAATAAAAAAAAATTTGTAAAACAAAGAAAATAGTAAGAAAAAAAAAAATAATAATAATAAAAAACATAAGAAAAACTTTTGATACCAAATTTTTAAAAGAACATTTGATCAGAGTCTTACAGAGAGTGTCTATACACAAAATTGGCAGTTTTGAAGCTTAGTTTGATTAGAGCAAAGTTCAGAACTCGCATAAATCAGCATAATCAATTGATTATTGAATTAATGAAATTGACCACCGGTAAACAGTTTTGAACATTAATTTGTGGGTGACGTGCATGCAGACTTTTGTGGCGAACGCGTGGTTGACCATCGAGGTCTTATGGTGGAGATCCAC
The DNA here is from genome assembly GCF_000002235.5 of Strongylocentrotus purpuratus. Classification (NCBI taxonomy): domain Eukaryota; kingdom Metazoa; phylum Echinodermata; class Echinoidea; order Camarodonta; family Strongylocentrotidae; genus Strongylocentrotus; species Strongylocentrotus purpuratus. Next base: position 73,166 of record NW_022145515.1, read on the forward strand.
CCCCCCCCCCTTAGCTGTGAGATGGATTCATAAGACTCAGCTTTTTTAGGGTTGTTAGTTGAATACCAACAACTAATTCTTGTAACTATGGCTTTGATAATAGTAGATGTAACAATGGCATATAATGGATTATAACTTTAAAAATAAATGACAAATTATCACAATGCATTCTGCAATATAATTTTTACTATTACATGTGTTATTATTATTATTATCATAACACTTGATGGCTAATAATAATAACAATAATAATAAAAATAATATGTTGCATTTAATGAACATATTGCAAATTATGAAAGTAATCAAATGTTTTGTCTATTTTTTCCACAGCTTATCCACTTGACTGCTATTGGCTTAAAACGCGTTCATACCCCCTGTGCTACAGCATTTTTGTACTGTACAAAAACCTGACAAAAACTGTACACTGTACACATCAAAACCATATTTTTTTGGAAGAGCGCCATCTACTGTTCAAGACCTGTATAACATCATAGCAGTGTTAATTACACAGCAGGGCTTGGCATTATGCAGTGCTATGGTCTTGAAAGTGCACTGCCCTAAGCACGTACATGTACGTGGTAAGCACGCACATGTACGTGGTAAGCACAGGCATACAAGAGCGAGAACACATATGGGTAGCAGTCAAGTGGTTAATAACTACAAAACAGTAATTAATAAGTACATTTCTAATCTTACTAAGAATGGTTCAAGTTGAGCTAATTAAAAATACTATTCTAGCCAAGGGCGTAGGTGCAATAAAGTGTTAACCCCCAAGTGTGTCTTTTGACAATATTTTTTGGAAGTTTTGGAAAATGACATCAAGTTTTAAACAATTACCCCCCCCCCCCCCCCAAACAAAACAAAACAAAACAAAAAAAATCAATGCTTTTTTCAGAGCAATATAGTGCTAACCAATAAGAAACAGTGTAAAAAGTGTTCTGCAATGTAAAGTAGTAACTAAAAATTAAAATTTACTCTGAGTGAAATACACTGCCCTCTAAAAGTAATAAGAACTGGTTTTTCACACTCACCAACATTTTATTTATCATCGCACTTGTGGTACTGCACTAATTAAGTACCAAAGTGAAGAGTAAACATCAGCCTTGAAGTTAGCACCAGTGTAACCGTTTCAGGAAGCTGCATGCAAGACCAACTTAAACCCTATCCTTACTGTGGGGGGGGGGGGGGGGGGGGGGGGTGTCAATCCCTCCTCCCCCCCCCCCCTCTCCATAAAAAATATGCGATTGCCTTTGTTAATGCACGAGTGCTTCCTGAAACAGTTTATAATGGTTACACTAGGGGCATTTACACTGTCATCCAAACACGCCAAAAAATGCCAAACCGGAGCCTGACCGTGATGTTACTAAGGGCAACTACGCATTACCGGCAGAAATGCCAATTCCAAAACATTCCAAATCGAAGTGTGATCTTTTGGCGTGTTTTGGCGTGTTTGGCAAGTATAAACGCTCGCAGTTGTAACATCGCGATGTTAGGTGACATAACTTTAGGAGCGGAGCTAGATGTCGTCCTTAAAGAAAAATGATAGAACGATATATACAAAGAATAACATAAGAGAAGGTGATAGAAGGAAGAAACAAATAATAACATAAGGAATAACATAAGAAAAGACAGAAAGAGAAAGTGATAGAATGATAAAAACAAAGAATAACATAAGGAAACACAGAAAGAGGGAGTGACAGAATGATAACAAACAAAGAATAACATAAGAGAAGGCGATAGAAGGAAGAAACAAAGAATAACGTAAGGAAACACAGAAAGAGGAAGTGATAGAATGATAAAAAACAAAAAATAAAATAAGAGAAGGTGATAGAAGGAAGAAACAAAGAATAACATAAGGAAACACAGAAAGAGGGAGTGATAGAATGATAAAAAACAAAGAATAACATAAGAGAAGGTGATAGAAGGAAGAAACAAGGAATAACATAAGGAAACACAGAAAGAGGGAGTGATAGAATGATAAAAAACAAAGAATAACATAAGACAAGGTGATACCAAAGGAAGAAACAAAGAATAACATAAGGAAAGACAGAAAGAGAAAGTGATAGAAGGAAGAAACAAAGAATAACATGAGGAAAGACAGAAGGAGAAAGTGATAGAATGATTAAAAAACAAGGAATAACATAAGAGAAGGTGATAAAAGGAATAAATAAAGAATAACATAAGGAAACACAGAGAGAGGGAGTGATAGAATGATAAAAAACAGAGAATAACATAAGAGAAGGTGATAGAAGGAAGAAACAAAGAATAACATAAGAGAAGGTGATACAAAAATGAAGAAACAAAGAATAACATAAGGAAAGACAGAAAGAGAAAGTGATAGAAGGAAGAAACAAAGAATAACATAAGGAAAGACAGAAAGAGAAAGTGATAGAATGATAAAAAAAACAAAGAATAACATAAGAGAAGGTAATAAAAGGAATACATAAAGAATAACATAAGGAAACACAGAAAGAGAAAGTGATAGAAGGAAGTGATAAAGAATAACATAAGAGAAGGCGATAGAAGGAAAAACAAAGAATAACAAGGGAAGATAGAAAGAGGAAAGTGTTTGCATCGGAGTGCTGCGCATGCGCATTACCAACTGAAACACGCCAAGACATCACTGAGCTTTTCAGTAGGTGATGTTTCCGCACAAGTGTAAAAGGGTGCGCGAAACATCGCGACTTTTCAAAATGAGGTATTTGACAGTATAAATGCGCCTACTAGTGCCAACTCCAAGGCTGATGTTTACTCTTCACTTTGGTACCGGTACTTAATCATTGCATTGCCATAAGTGTAATAATAAATAAAACTTGGGTGAAATCAGATCTGACTTATGGAGGGTACATGTAGCATATTATACATGGAAACCTGATTAATCTCTGTCTACCACTAAATACCTTTATGTTTAATTTAAACTGGAAATCATTTGAAAAAATAAACACCTCCAAAAAATTTAAATGAATACAGTGCTATCCTCCAATGACCAAAAATTATAATTTAAATTCATATTTGTGCATCTAACTCCCTTTTAGACAAAAATAATAAATTTACATACATGTATCTTGAAAGTCAGATCCCTTGTGTTCTTTGCAGAATAAAATTCATTTTGTTGACAAATTATGCACTTTGCTTTACCAAACAATATCTGTCATGGGCGCCTCCAGAATGGAATGCATGGGTTAGCACATTTTTCATGCTGAACACAACACAAAAAGTAACTCCCCCTCAATCCAAATTGCGTAACTTTTTAACGACAAGGTATTTAATAAAATAATCTTGGCAGGAGTGTTCCTATATTTATTGACTAACTTTTCTGTGAAGATATGATTGATTTACCAAGTCATGCATGAGTGAGCAAACATTAAAGGGAAAATTGTCACTCTCACTTTTCTAAAGTCATACTTGAAAGGGTCATTTAGGGGATTCTGTGAAACAAGATTTTAGCGAATTTAGTTTCTGGTGCATGTTTTTGTGTTGTTGTTGTTTATCATACATTGCTTGACCACCTTACACCTATCCCAACACTTTTTTCAATATTATTGTTGGGTGAGCAAAATTAATAATTTTTTAACTAAAATGTTTCATCACAAGTTGTGTGAACTCAAGAGGTTGTAATCGTGTCATGCTTGGGTGAGCAAACTTTAAAAATAGTGTAAGAAAAGCTAAAATGTACTGTCAAAACAGCATAAAACATAACCACTGTGACTTTTGAAAAGTGAAAATTTTGCCTGTTTGTCCACTCATGCATTACTCAATGGAGCAATTTTATTTCGGGAGAAAAGTTAGTCAATAAATATAGGAACAGTCCTGCCAATTTATTTTGCTCAAAACCTTTTCTTTAAAAAGCTACGCCATTTTGATTAAGGGGGAGTTACTTTTTTTTGTGTGTTCAGATAATTGCTTGTTTTCAGGAGAAGAATATTTATTCATTTCCCTATTAATCAGTTGATTTCCTTTTTTTATTATTGTCAGAAGATGAAGAACAATCTAGAAAGCTGATGGAAATGGATGTAACTCATTTTTCACAAAAGTGTGGATTAAAACTATATTGCACCCCCCCCCTCAATTCCATGTCAAACTTTCTGTGGGATAAAAAAAAAAAAACACAGAGGTAGCATATATCCAAAGTACTGATTCACTCCAAGTCCAAGTCCAAGTCTGGAAGTGCTTATTTGCAGACTTCTGCCCATGTCTCTGAAAAATGAAAACAAAGATGGAAAAAAGATGGAAAAAAAAAGAGTAATCACAATTTTTTTTTGTCCAATTGAACACCTTTTAAACATTAAACATTCATTATACATGTAGACCTGTACATGTAGTTTATTTCATATGTTGGAACAGATGGAAATTAGTCCCGCACTACATCATATTGACATTACCGCTTCAGCCAATTTGAAGTTCCCATACGTATAGTGATTACAACTTTCAACAATTCATAACTTTTTATATTTCGTCAGTTTTAATTGAACATTTCATCAGTTTGCTTCTCTGGTTTATCTGTTTTCATTTAGAGTAGTTGTCTATTTGGATTTTATTTCCCTTTAAAGGGGAAGTCCACCCTGAAATTAAGTTAGTTTTAATAGGAGTAGAAAAATGAGAGAAACAAGTCAGTGAAAGTTTGAGCTAATTCCGATTAAAAATAAGGAAGTTAGGATTTTTGAAGTTGTGATCAATCAAACACAAATTGGCAACTCTATGACGTATCATGCGAGCTCAACTTCCATTTGCTCAGTACTAAAAAAATCTAAAATTTTCATTTTCCCTCAAGAAAAATTTCAACCATACATGCACCCTAAATATAATAATTGCAAATATGTTTCTATACTCCCCCTGCAAGGAACAAATATATATTCCGTCAATAAAGAAGAAAACATGATTTATGGAATATTACGCACAAAGCAAATGAAGGAGAGCTCGTATAATAAGTCACAGAGTTGCCAATTTGTATTTGATTGATCACAACTTCAATAATTCATAACTTTCTTATTTTCATTCAGAATTTGCTCAAACTTTCACTCACCTGATTTTCTTATTATTCTGCCTCTATCGAAACAAACTTATTTTGGGGTGGACTTTCCCTTTAAGTATTAAAATTCTGTCTATATACATGTCTTGTAACTTTACCAAGACTGGGCAAAATTTCTTATCATTTTGACGATCCCAGAGAATCTTGCAGTACACACCAATACTTATATTTTAGATGATCAACCTTTTCTGATTGATTCCACGTTTCTTTCACAATCCAATCACATGACCAGAACTTGTCTATACCTTTAACCCCGGACTATACATGTACTGTAGGTGGGGTTGAAGGGGGGTCTTAGCCCCACCTAGGCTATAGTCTGGTCTTAAGCTTATTCCACTTTCTGTTCAAACACATATTTACCAAAGTGGGTCAGCCCCACCTACATGTATAGTACAGGGTTAGCTGGCCCTGCAAAATAGCTGCATGGCTTATCCCGCAAATGTGGTGCTAACTCCACAATTGCAGTGCAAGGCAAATGAATGAGAACAGAAACGAAAAAATTCAGGTACTACGCAATGGAGTGAATCAGTGAATATTCACGCTTCACAGCTACAGTATGGGGAAAATTAATTGCAGTGAGAACAGCATGAATTTTCTTATTACAGGACTTAAAAAAGCATGTGTGAAAAGCCCCAAAAGTTAGTACATGTTTTGGCTAAGCAAAATTAAGGGTAAAAGATAAAGACCAGTTATGGTCATGCTATTGCATTGTGAAAGAAACGTGGAATCGATCAGAAAAGGTTGATCATCTAGCATATACATGTAAGTATTGGTGTGTAAGTCCATGGTAGTACTGCAAGGTTCTGGAATCATCAAAATGATAAGATATTTGGTCCAGTCTTGGTAAAGTTACAAGCACTGTACACAGAAAGATGTATATGGGACTAGGCACACATGCGGGACATGTGCGTTTATCTCTCACATCCCAATAGATAAACTAATTTACCAAATATATCAATTAATAAGCGGTTTCCCGGCATAAATTTTATCATCATGTACATGTAGTCAAAACATATTCTTTCACATGATTGGTAATAAGAGCTACCATTTCATTTATTGAAATTGGGGCGTTTCCAATACTGGTCTTTACCTTTAAGCAAAACAAATGTGAAAGGAGTATGGAGCACCAAGTAGCTTGTACATGGGGTCATGAGGTTAAGCCTCTGGCCAAATACCAGTGCCTTTCACAAGGCCACTCCCCAGCCACTGTTTAGATGAACATCATTGCTTGCACTACCAAAGAGATACAGTGCAGGCTTACATGTAACTACTAAATGTACCTATACACTAATGTACGAAAGGGGAAAGAGTGGTTGTCATACAAATGATATAAATGACCTACACATACAGTGTGTAAGGAGCTTAAAGACCAAGTCCAACTGGACATAAGTTGATTTGAAGTGACATCAAGTTGATTTGAAGTAAAATCAAACAAGCATAACACTAACAATTTCATCACAATATAATGTAAAATAAGAAAGTTATGAGGCATTTTAAAATTTTAAAATATGTACTGTAGTTTCACAAAACAGTGATTATAATTTACCGGTAAATGCATAACGTGGTCTGTATGCAAATGAGTAAGCCTATGATGTCACACACTATCTTTTATGAAATTTGTTTTATAAACTTAAAATACCGGTATTTCATCTTTTTGCTCCAATAATGTAAAACATACCAGTAGTTTTTCTTCTCATGTAATGAAAAATCAACATTATTGTATACTGTGATTCAATTGAGAACTCCTCTATTATTAAATTGATGAAAAAATTGAATATACCTGAAATTTCATATAATAAAATACATGTACATAAAGAACAGTGATAGTGTGACATTATCGGCTCCCTCATTTGCATACCAACCACGTTATTTGTAACACTGTTTCATGAAAAAAATGTAAAACTTAAAAATGCTGTAACTTTCTTTCTTCAAATCTTATTTTGATGACATTTTCAGTGTTATGCTTGTTTGATTATTCTCTACTTATTCAAATCAGCTTGATGTTATGGTGCACTTGGCCTTCTAGATAGGTCTATAAAAAAGAGCCATACTTAAAGTAAAGTTCTGAGCTCATTTTCCATTCCAGCTTCAATTTTTGTTCTTCTTCCTGATTGTATGTACATGTACATTGCACAGTGTACATGCAGGGACTTGATAGAGAGTTTAGCATGGACTGGACATAGTAGGTCCATGCTTGTACATGGGGTCATGAGGTTAAGCCTCTGGCCAAATACCACAAGGCCACTCCCCAGCCACTTTATGGACCTATACAATGTATCACTGAAAATACTACATGCTTGCACTACATGTACAGTACACAATGCAGCCTAAACTAACTCCACTAATGTATGGAAGGGGAAAGAGAGTTTGTCATGAATGATCTGAGGAAGTCCAACTAGACATCAAGTTGATTTGAATAAGAAAAATCAATCAAGCACAACACTAACAATTTCATCAAAGTATGATGTAAAATAAGAAAGTTATGAGGCATTTTAAAGTTTTACATATGTACTGTAGTATGTACTGTAGTATATACTGTAGTTTCACAAAACAGTGATTATAATTTACCAGTAAATGCATAACGTGGTCTGTATGCAAATGAGTAAGCCTATGATGTCACACACTATCTTTTATGAAATTTGTTTTATAAACTTAAAATACCGGTATTTCATCTTTTTGCTCCAATAATGTAAAACATACCAGTAGTTTTTCTTCTCATGTAATGAAAAATCAACATTATTGTATACTGTGATTCAATTGAGAACTTCTCTAATATTAAATTGATGACAAAATAGATATACCTGAAATTTCATATAATAAAATACATGTACATAAAGAACAGTGATAGTGTGACATTATCGGCTCCCTCATTTGCATACCAACCACGTTATTTGTAACACTGTTTCATGAAAAAAATGTAAAACTTAAAAATGCTGTAACTTTCTTTCTTCAAATCTTATTTTGATGACATTTTCAGTGTTATGCTTGTTTGATTATTCTCTACTTATTCAAATCAGCTTGATGTTATGGTGCACTTGGCCTTCTAGATAGGTCTATAAAAAAGAGCCATACTTAAAGTAAAGTTCTGAGCTCATTTTCCATTCCAGCTTCAATTTTTGTTCTTCTTCCTGATTGTATGTACATGTACATTGTACAGTGTACATGCAGGGACTTGATAGAGAGTTTAGCATGGACTGGACATAGTAGGTCCATGCTTGTACATGGGGTCATGAGGTTAAGCCTCTGGCCAAATACCACAAGGCCACTCCCCAGCCACTTTATGGACCTACATGTATCACTGAAAATACTACATGCTTGCACTACATGTACAGTACACAATGCAGCCTAAACTAACTCCACTAATGTATGGAAGGGGAAAGAGAGTTTGTCATGAATGATCTGAGGAAGTCCAACTAGACATCAAGTTGATTTGAATAAGAAAAATCAATCAAGCACAACACTAACATTATCATCAAAGTATGATGTAAAATAAGAAAGTTATGGCATTTTAAAGTTTTACATGTAAAACATGTAGTTTCACAAAATACTAATGCATAACATGGTCAGTATACACATTTTGTCATGCGTGAGCCTATGATGTCACACACCCACTATTTTATTGTATTTTATTGTACATGTACAACATTTCAAATTTTCTAATTTTTTGCTCCAAAAATGTAAAACTATCATAGTATCATGGAACAAATCATGTGGTAACTTATTGTGATTCAATTCAGAATTTGACTTCTTTATTATCAAATCTATACAAAATTGAGATATTTGAAATTTCATATATAATAAAATACATATGGAATAGTGGGTGTGTGACATCATTGGCTCCTCAATTGCATACCAAAATGTAACCTTAGAAATGCTGTAACTTTCTTATTTTAAAACTTATTTTGATGTAATTTTCAGTGCTACTGTATGCTTGTTTGATTTTTCTCTATCTATTCAAATCATGTTAGGGTTGATGTTATGGTGCACTTGGCCTTCTAGATAGGTCTATAAAAAAAGAGCCATACTTAAAGTAAAGTTCTGAGCTCATTTTCCATTCCAGCTTCAATTGTTTTTCTTATTCATGATTATATGTACCTGTACAGTCTACAGTGTACATCTACATGCACATGAATTCTTCACTACACACTATTTGATTAGCAATAGCAATGCAATAGATGCTGTGATGATTGTACCCCTTGGTGTGTAATATACAAATAATGAATGGTTATGAGTTCAATAGTGCAAATATTTTCATGAGTTAAAAGAAATAATGCTAATCTTTGAAGGAATGAAAATATTTGCACTATTGAATGAATGAAAAACATTCATTATTTGTTTTATACAACATCGAAGAAGATCTAATTAATACTTTAATCAACAAATTATGCTTTACTCCTTATATTAAAGATAACTTAAAGTTGGATTCAAGTCTTCTAGATTACATGTACATTCAGATTGCCTTCGCGTCTGATACACGCAGGGATACGCGCACGGCAGAGAGGTACGCACTACGCAGTCATATATAACCAAAAATGTACGCCTGTGCAATAGAAGATCTATTGAATATCATGTGACCAACAATCCTCCAATCAAATGACAAGGATCCATGTAGGTGTTGTATAATCTTAAATATTCGATCCCATTTCTTGATGGTATTAGAATTCTTAAAGCCCTAATCCAGTTATGGTGAGCCCCCCAAAACGAGTTTTAAAACGGGTTTTGTTAGAGTTTCTTGTTTTCAGCAGGTCAGTACATGTACTGTAGCATGACAAAAACCAAAACCATGATACTGTGAATAATTTTCCTCCTAAAGTTAAATATTAAAAAAATGAGAGGCAAAAATAGGTGATTCCTTGTCATAAACCAATTCATCCATGTTGTAAATGTACATGAACACGTACATGTATGTATTATGTACAGTGTATATCGTCGATTCAACATGGCGTAGAAAAAGTTCTCATGCACGGTAGCGCGGTGCAGCAAATATAAATATTCATGCTATAGAGGACCGTTGAAATTGAAAGCTGATCGCCCGTCTGATTATCAAGATGTTTATGATTGAAAATCGAAGTCAAATTTTGCGTTTGTCAAAAGGTTTTATTAACACTACAGTCTATTGAGGAAAACGAGTATGGTCAAACCGGTCGTTCAAAGTTTTTTTTAACTTTTTTGATGCACTTCTTGATCATTTTGAAGCGCAATTTTTTTAGGGCTTCAATATAACCAGGGGCATCTCCAGGATATTGTCAGTAAAGTTGCGCTGAAGTCAGGGAAAAAAAGAGAAAAGGCGGAGGGAAAAAAGAGAGGGAAAGGGAAAAAAAGAGAGGGAAAGGGAAATAAAAGAAAAAAAGAAAAGATAAAGAAAAGAAAAAAAGAAAAGGAAAGAAAAGAAAGAAAGAAAAAGAAAGGAAAGAAAGAAAGAAAGAAAAAGAAAGGAAAGAAAAAAGAATAAAGAAAGAGAAAAAAGAAAAAGAGGGAGGAGAGGAAAGAAAGGAAAAGAAAGAAAAGGAAAAGAAAGAAAAGAAAGAAAAGGAAAAGAAGAAAGAAAAAAGAGAAAAGAGAAACAAAATAAACGGGGAATGAAAGAGAGGTGAGAGAGGGAACTTGTTGGGTGGAGTCGTCTCGTCGTCGAGGAAGCAAGAAAGACACAGGTAAATAAATTGCTGTGTCGGGTCAGCTGTGTCAGTAACTCAGTATTCTTGCAGAAGTATGAAGTCGGTGAGATGTATATTGTCAATCGACCAAAGTTTTTTTACCTACGAACTGTGACTTTTTATCAGCTGTGACGGCTTCGAGAGTAACTACAACTACAATACTTGTATTTTCTCGAATCGTCTTCCTTTCTCTATATTTTGATGAAACACAAAAAAATTACGCGCTTTGCGCGGGAGGGGAAAACTTCATTTAGAAGAGTCGAAAACAGTATAACGAATCGTCTGCTTTCTCTAATGATTTAAGGAAACGTCTAAGCTTTTTCGCGCTTCACGCGGGAAGGGGGAAACTGAATTCAGACAAGGATTAAGAGTCAAAAACGGTACAACGAATCGTCTGCTTTCTCTAATAATTTAAGGAAACGTCTAAGCTTTTTCGCGCTTCACGCGGGAAGGGGGAAACTGAATTCAGACAAGGATTAAGATTCGAGCACGGTTAAACAAATAGTCTTCTTTCACTAATAATTTAATGAAACGTCAAAACTTCCACGCTTCGCGCGAGAGGGGGAAACTGAATTCATATAAATAGGGCTTATTAAGAGTCGATCAAACGGTGCAACGAAGCGTCTTCTCTCTATAATAATTTAATGAAACTTCAAAACTTGCAGGAGGGGTAAACCGAGTTCAGACAAGAATTAAGACTAGAGTCGAGCATGGTTTAACGAATCGTCTACTTTCTCTAATAATTGAATGACACGCCGAAACTTCGCGGGAGGGGGAGAACTGAATTCAGATAAGGATTAAAAGTCGAGAACAGTACACCCAATCGTTAGTCTATTTCTGGACCCTATATTGATTTTTGTTATTCGCCGACTATAAGCGTTAAGCCGAGTGATACGATCCTTAGTGATCGCGATTCCCCCACTAACTGCGCTAGAATAGGGTCCAGTCCAATTCCTCCAAGTTAACGACTTTCCCTGAGATTTTTCAGGGAGATCCATGAAATTGGCCGTGCCTCCAAGCCAAAGTACTAGTCTTTGCTTGACAGCATTTTGAAGTAGTAATGGGGAAATCTGGTATGATCTGGTGATACAATGATTGTATAATTCCTTAAAAAGTGCCATGTTGTCCCAAAATTAATCTTCTAATTCAAATTAAATGTATAATGACCATTAAAACTTCCTCTTTTAACATTATTTCCTCTAAAGATACAATAAGTTCTGAAGATATAAACTACTGTGTTATATACATGCGTAGTGTATTACACTGTATAAGTCCACGGTGCACACACTGTATGTAGGCCTAGCTACATGTACATGTTCATGCACGTACTACTATAGAAACAATAGCTGCATTGCATATCTAACTTCCAAGTTTTCGAACTATACTAGCGCTGTTACATGCATCTCGCTTGGTGATTACGATTGCATTGACAACTGTATTGTACATATATTTCAAACAGCAAATTCATAATTCATGTCCAATGTTTACACTATTTCGGGTTGGTGAACTTAGTGCACCTGTTTTAACTTGAGCAACATTCAAATTACAAAAGATGTACAAAATCATTCGTGAGGCCTTATTACTTTTTTTGGTTTTCCAAAATTTCCAATACTCTCGTGGATTTGTCTTTTTTGTTAATCTGAGATTATCATTTAACTGCTCTATTGTGAATGATGATTTATTTTACCAGTAATGGATGACTTCGTAACACATTTTATGTCATCATACATGTATTCTAGTTCAGTTTATAATTGTATTATTCAGACTTATACTTTGGAGATGTACTTTCTTATTGGAAAATGCCAATTTCAGGTTGAATTCAAACACATTATCAGATGTGTGAAATGCAAGCCATTTCTACGCAACTTTCATGATTTTTTTGTTTTAATATGGAATTTAAAAAAAAGGGAAACAAAAAAATCTGTATTAAACAAAAATAGAAGTTTGGTTCAATGCAAATTGCAATGAAATTGCTCATGCAGAGGGGAGGGGGGTACTCCTCTGTACAAGAACATTACATACTTGCCACCGTAACTGGAAGACTTTTAGGGTTATTAATTCATAGTGGAATAAACACAATAATAACATGCCACTGCATGGCTTCCTATGATGACAAGTATTAAAATGCCATAAAATGGATGATTATGACTTGCTTTGCAAGTTATTTTTAAGGAAATCATAAAGTTGCACAAACCAGTATTATATAAGTACTATATGAAGGGAAACATAAATGTAGGTTAATGATGTGCAACACTCATGTAAGGTTAATACCTTGACTTTTAATCAGCACTTCTCCCTTTTTAATTTACCTTTTTTCCCTTCTCCTTGTCTTCTCCCTATATAGTGTTTCTTATCAGTTCCGCCTCTCTGTCTTCCCCCTTCTATTCTTGTCTCCTTCCCCTTTTCTTCCTCTTTCTCCCAATTCCCCTTCACCTCGAGTATGCAGTTCACATTTTTACATGCACAATTTCCTGGAAACTTATGAAAAAAGGCACTTCAAATTTTGATATATGGGTAATAACGTTTTAATATTGCGTTGTTAATTAATTTCAATTCCGTTGAGATTGGTATCAAAATGTAGATAATTTGATCTACTTTAATATGACTCGAAACTAATGGTGGTTTCAAGGTTCCCTTGAAATATTATTAACAAAATACGTCAAAAGGGCCAATAAAAAATTAAAATTTCTGAAATATTGTCATTGTGTGATATGATAGAATCTTTCTAATAAATAACTTGTGCTTAGTTTGGTAGTGGCAGGCATCTCAAAAACTAAGCATGGACATATATAAGCATGATATTTGACTTTGACCCTCTTTATTTTATATCAGCGTGTTGAAGGCCTAGTCTATCGTCATAAACGCATGCTGATAATTTCACAAAAAGTGGAAATATTGATTTGAAATCTAAACAAAATCTATTTAAAATGACAACAATAATGCACAATTATTATTTAAAGTTATATATTTTCCAATATTTATCAATTTCCGGTGCACGTCTTTAAAAATGACCCTTAGTAGCTTTGTAATAGCTTTGTAATAGGGTCTTGCAAATAGACAACGTTGAATCCTGCCGAACGCTAAATGAAAGCGTTTCGCGCAGCGAAGTATAGTTAGCTAGGCATCTGTGCATGAGGCAAGGGGAGTTCGAAATGTCACATACACCTGTAGCACACAGCAGTACGTGTATGTTTATGCATAATTGGGCGCTATCAAAATTACGTAATAAGGCTTGATCTTTTGACCCTTTCTGGACTAGAATCCCACGTGTAAAACGTAAAACATCGCGAGCGAAGTTTGATTGACAGTAACTTCATGAATATTTATGAATCACTTGTTTGTGAACTTTTGACCCTTGACGTCACATTAAGCAATTGGTCTAGCGCAGTTAGTTGGGGACTCGCGATCACTAAGGATCGCATCACTCGGCTTAACGCTTATAGTCGGCGAATAACAAAAATCAATATAGGGTCCAGAACTAGACTACCCAATCGTCTGCTTTTTCTCATAATTTAATGAAACGTCAAAGCTTCCTCGCTTTGCGCGGGAGGGGGAGAAAATGAATTCAGATAAGGATTAACAGTCGAGAACGGTACAGCAAATCGTCTACTTTCTCTAATAATTTAATGACACGCCAAAACTTCGCGGGAGGGGGGAACTGAATTCAGATAAGGATTAAGAGTCGAGAACAGTACACCCAATCGTCTGCTTTTTCTCATAATTTAATGAAATGTCAAAGCTTTACCGCGCTTTGCGCGGGAGGGGGAGAAAATGAATTCAGATAAGGATTAACAGTCGAGAACAGTACAGCAAATCGTCTTCTTTTTATAATTTAATGAAACGCCAAAGCTTTCGTGCTTCGCGCGAGAGGGGGGAAGTTCATTCAGACAAGGACTAACAGTCGAGAACGGTACAATAAATTGTCTCCTTTTCCTAATAATTTAAGGAAACGTCTAAGCTTCTGCCCTTCGCGCGGGAGGCCTATCACCCACACCCTCTAATGAGCGCGCTTTGAGTGAATCGCTTGCTCACTACCGCCCCTCCCTAAAATAAGATCCTAGCTACGCGCCTGCATTAAAATATATAGCTATGATGCTGACTAAGTTGACGAAATAATTTGTATATTTATGTCGTAGAGGAAAATGACCATTTGCGCATACGCAAGTACTATAGATAGTCCTTAGGAAATACAATTTAGCCTTCGGCCCGGGTATATAGGTTTAAATTTGTAAATATTGGGACATTTAATTTTGTCGGTAATTGGGGGCTAGTTTTGTCGGTAATCGTTGGCCTCTACACCCCGACACTGAAAAAGGTCTAGAGACGCCCCTGAATATAACACCATGTCACAGACACTGATAACACGTAGGGCCATGCATCTCAGATTTAACATTGTTAAACGATCCCTTTAATCAACGATACACAACGTGGGATAAATTGGGTAAGGACGAGGAATCGTCTTTTTTCCTTTCAAAGACGTCTTTAAATTATAATTACAGTGTGTAAGTGGTTGTCCTGATGCCCAGAGGAGTCGAAAAACGTTGTAAGTCAAAATGTAATTACTACTTCTTTACATTTCGAAAAAAATGTGCCCCTCCCCACTGTTTGAATCGATTTCCGATGCAGGCTCTGGTGCTCCCTGGAGTTAGGGAAGAAGTAGACTGAATAAATGGTCTAAATAACACAATTTTAAAGGGAGTTGGTCAACATTTTTTTTTAATGGGATTGCATTGTCCATGATAACAATTAAATTTGGGACAAAAAAAAAGACTAAATAACATATTACCTACCAATTTGGTTGCTAGTAGTATGATGGCTAAGGAAAAACACAACTTATTGTTACAGCTTACAATACGGCTTTAAAGGGATCGTTTAACATTGTTAAATCTGAGATACACGGCCCTACATGTTATTAGTGTCTGTGATATGATATTGAAGCCCTACAAAAATCGCGCTTCAAAATGATCAAGAAGTGCCTCCAAAAAGTAAAAATCCTTGAGTGACCGGTTTTACCATACTCGTTTTCCCCAATAGACTGTAGTGTTATGAAAACCGTCAGGCGAACGGTTTTCAAAATTTTTAATTCCAATCATAAATATCTTGATAATTAGACAGGCGATCGGCTGGTAAAAGTCATGGGGTTCCTGACTGACCTACAGGTTTATAAATATCATTGCATCATGAGCTAAATCCAGAATTTTGTTTCAGAATCTGAGACAAAGTTACCGGATCCCTTTAAGGAAGTAGCCCCTTGGTTTTTTTTTAGGCAATGGGGAAAAGTAGCCCCCATAAAAAAATTAATTCCTAGCCCGCGTCAGTGATAATATTTTCTTAGGATATGAAAAACGAACAGTTAAACAAAACACTCCTTTTGACAAGTTTTAGTTACATGTATATGTAAATCATAAAGCCACACGTTTAACACAAAGTGAATAAATCATGGGTATCTGAATGTCTGCAATACTCTACATGACATATGTACGCTACAATTGTATCTATATTTGCCTTTGCTTGGAATTTAATTAGGTAAAACCGCGTTTAAAAAAAATACAACCTTTAAAAAAAAAAAGCCCCCCTGAGCTCCAAAATAGCCACCGCAAAATAATTAAGGGGGGCTATTTTTTTAAGGGAAAATCTGAAAAGAGCCCTCGTAAAAAAAAAAGTAATTTTTTGGTTGGACAGCACACGTAGTTGTTTCGCAATAGACTTCTACATATGGCTATGCATGTTAGCGCATGTGCTAAGAGAACGTGAAAGTGCGGAAAGTTGTGCGACACTGACCAATTTCGAGCTAAGTTGGAGATCTTTCCGGGGCCCTAAATCTGATTTAATTTTGAGAGTTAAGAAAAGTTGTTTAACTGCCTGATTTGTGCAAGTTTCGTGGCTCATAAATTATTTTTTAAATTGTTACAGCTGTTGAAACGGCTGTCTGACCGAATACTGGGAATAGACCGAATACTGGGCGCGCTACCATACTCCCTTTGCAGATTTAATGATAATATCACCCAATCGGCTGTTTTAGTAAATACTAGCCCACACGAGAAACCAACAAAACCAACCGAAGCTCCGACGCCTGCAGCGCCGGTGTTGGAGCTTCCCGGAGTTAAAGTAGACTCTAGGCCTGTATTATTGTATCTGTGTATAGGGCCTAGAGTAAAGGAGCCGGTAATCGGCCAGCTCCCGTTTTCGGCCGATTGGTTGGATACAAGGTAAAATCACTCTAAAATACATCGCATAATAGCATAACACATATCCCACACATACCATACCATGCCAGTGTCACTGAAGAACCACATTTGCAATGAAAAATATATCCTAAAATATCACATTTTAGCGATGTAATCGGCGGTCTCGCTACCCGAATCTGAAAAATCGAGTATTTTACGCGTGTCTGTAAGAAATATGGGTACCATAAAATGAGCTTTATTTCAAGTATTTTTCAGATTTAGAGCCCGATTTTGTGCTAGTCGCAAGCTCAAAAGTATCTCATCGCATGTATTAAATCAATGCAGCCGCACACCGCAACGCACACACGATATCTCTATCTAATTCAGATTCCAACTTCCGATCACCGCTGTGCCTGTCTTCGGCCAGGCGAGCACTCGGGAGCTCCGGCATGGGATACCTGCTCCGCCCGCTTGTGCTGTACATCAGCGCGGAAACGCACGGTGCGCGCGAGCGCTTTGTATTGACTTTGTACATGCGGCCGTAAACTGAAACGCTCGGCCGATAACTGGCTCCAAAACAGTGAAAATTGAAATGAATATTGTCATGGCAATTCGTGATTTTTTTCTGGGATTCTTTTTTTGTTTAAATAATAATAATATTTGCTTCATGATTTGAACAAAAAATGATAATAAATAGGAAGTAAAGGGTCCTAAAAAAAGGATTTTGTCTTAAGTGGCCGAAAACGGGCTCCTTTACTCTAGGCCTAACCTAGAATCTAGAACTTAGAAGTAGGTCTAGACCTAGACCGAAAGCTTCAGTCTCTATAATCGTCGGTTGTTCCACTGAGACTACGTCTGGCTCCACTAGACCTCCGGTTATAGAGACTGAACGACTGCCTATGCCAGCCTGTGTTGAACTTATTCCGCTAGATTTTAGCCGCTAGGCCCCTCCCACAAACTTGCCACGGCCTAAGCGGAATAAGTTCAACACAGGCTGGCATAGGCAGTCGTTCAGTCTCTATAACCGGAGGTCTAGTGGAGCCAGACGTAGTCTCAGTGGAACAACCGACGATTATAGAGACTGAAGCTTTCGGTCTAGTCTAGACCGAATTTTCCGTCTCTTTCGTTCGTTAGCCTCTTATTGGGGTAGGGTCGGCCGGCTCTCTCTTTAGAGACGGAAACCGTTTAATCACATGTCCTTGCTAACGCCACGGCCAACTCTGGTCGTAGCGTTTTGCCCCCAAAATCCCCCAAAATGTAATTTTACCTCATTCATTGATTATTTAAACTTAGGAGAAGGTTTTACTAGGCTACCTCGGTTCCACTTACCAAATTTGACTGTATAATGCGTTTAATGGTCCCTTTTCAGGAAATTACGGGTCTAAATTGACAGCCGTGTTGAAAGTCATGCAGTGGTGTTCCGTAGTCTTCCTGCGTATGTTGTTATCTTTTATTTATCTAAATCTCATCCCTTCTAGTCTGTGCGCAAGGCAAAAATGATTATTGAAGGAGATGCTGTGATAACGTCATTACGAACTCGTAGCTCGTGCACATTGATTTCCATGCAGGCGCGTACACAGGGGGGGGGGGGGGGTGTTTGGGGGGTTAAACCCCCCCCCCCCCCCGCCCTTTGGTATTTTTAAATGTGTAAACCCCCCTAAAAAATTCCTAACCCCCCCCCCCCCCCCCTTTGGATTTTTTTTTTTTTTTTTTTAATTAATTAGGGGGGTTTACACACATAAAAATACCAAAGGGGGGGGGGGGTTTAACCCCCCAAACACCCCCCCCCCCCCCTGTGTACGCGCCTGCATCTAGACCTAGAAATGTGTGGTCTAGATCTAGAGTAGCGCGCTAGCGCCCATTTATCTGTAAGATTTACTAGATCTATAAAAATTTAGTATAGAAATTTATTACTCACTTCCTTGACAAAATGATGATCTTTAAAGTAGTTCCAGCCGGCAGCCTCCAGCATGCAGCTAGCGATCCAGATCCAGTGCAGCATTGTCTTCAGACCGACTAGATCTATTTTTTCCCACACATAAGTTAATGTGTGGGACTCGTAGTCGTACTCATACTTGTACTAGTCTGAGCTATGCTTGGTTGGTAAATACTGCATCGATCCTTTCTCGCTTTGTTAAATTATTGCCCTCGAATACCCTTACAATTCTTCTTTCCTGGTGTTAATCTAACCTTTCCCCATACTGTGGGTTTTAAAGGAAGATATATGATATCTGGCGAAATGGCAGAGTTGACAGTTGACATCAATGGCAGGGATATTTGAAATTGAAATCAAACATTTCGTTCTCTACCACCAGATGGCAGCAAACCTAACTTGAGTTCCAGTCTTCTTTTCTTCAGTTTGTGACCCTCCGACAGGCCATTTTATTGAAAATCAATCTCTGAGTAACATATTCGAATACATGAATACACAAATGAATAACATATAATAGTTCAGAATAACATAAAGACAACTAATATCAACCATAAAAAGCGAATACTGAAACCATAGCATATTGATAATAATAATATGATAATAATCTGTATAATTTATATTCATGCAAGAAATAGATTTTTTTTTAAACATTGCAACATCATGACTGAAAATAATGTGGGAAATTCAATATAATACTACTAAACGATCAAAATCCTTTTAAAAATTATAAATTTTGTAATCGAATTTGTCAGTTTTGTAAGAAAGTATACTAACTTGCCTGGTATATTGCTTTGTTGTCATGGTCTTGAAGGGTGGTATAGACTTTTGTATTTCAGTATACAGCTTCGTTTCTTTAGATGTCATTCAATTATGATTTAAAACTCTTGGAGAATTAGAGTTCAGTTCAAGGTTATTAAAACAATAGAGGATTTAGCTAATTCTTCTGATAATTCAAATTAAGACAGACAGATTTTATAAACATCTTAATTCTACAACATAAGTATACTTATAGGGAAAGTTGAGTTTGGAGGGCCAGTAAATTGTCCGAATCCGATTTTTGAACCTATTTGTATTTACACAAAAACATTAATCTATATTAATCTTTGGAAATTCTTTTAATTACTACTCAATGTTCCCAAAACAAACAACATGTTACGTCGGATGATTGAGCAACCATCGCCAACATTATTTCCTGGCTAAAAAATTGGGTTTTGAACAGTTTAAGGTCGAATTGTTTTGAAGGGGTCCCTAAAAGAGTGTAACTTATTACGTTTCTTTATCGTCACATTTTGCAAACTTTCTGACCCCTCCATGCAAGAACTCAGCCCTTTATTTAATGTTGTCAAGAAGTCAAAGACGTGGCAATGCACACGATCGTTTTTTTAATATCGTCCCTATTTATGCCTTCTCATATAAAAAAAAAACATGCAGTAAGTGACTGACCATCCCCTCCCCCGCAAAAACCCATCAATATTATGAAGAAGTATTAAAGAAACTGAAATAAATTACACAATATGAAAATGGTTAAAGAAAGAACAAAGATAGGAATATTAAAGATGCCAGAAATATAGCCATGAAAAGAATATCTCAAAAACCACAATTGTTTTGCGGAACAGAGGTTGCATTGGAGACCAGGCGCGGATCCACGGGGGAGGGGGGGGGGGGGGGGGGGTTAAACAGGCCCGGTTAAAAAAAATGGTTTTAAACAAAAAATGAAAATGGGGTCCCCTCCAGGCATTCTTCTGACATTCTTTATTTACTTTAACACATGAAACAATTAAAACGCGCAACATTTCACAGTGAAATAAACAATTTTTCGTAAAAACCTGGATATATATCGATCCTCCTACTAGGGGCGGATCCAGCCGGCGGAAAAAGGGTGGGGCGCAAATCTTGAGAAAATATTTAGCGGCGAATTAGCCAGCCAGCGAATAAGCGGGGGGGGGGGGGGGGGTGGGGGGTGTATCCGCCCCTGTAGGAGGCTATATATCCAGGTTACGAAAAATTGTTCATTTCACTGAGAAATGTGTGTGTTTTAGTCGATTTACACGTAAAAGTCAATGAAACAAAGCTGGGGGTGGGGGAGGGGCGGCTGGGAAAAATACTGCGGATTCGGGGGGGGGGAGCTAGGGAACGAAAAATGTCAATACGGACACTATGTCAACAGTCAACAACAAACAAAATGTTTATTTGTTTTCACTTTCGTTATGTTTGGTGTGAACGTTTTGATTCTCGAACGCCCATGATGTTTTTATTATTGATTGTTTTACTTTAATTATCATTGTTACATTGGTTCAAAAATAGTAGGCCTATGTTTAGAACAAATTTGAAACTAAATTTCATAGCTTCTGTACATTGTTTAAGTTTAAGTATTACGATGTTTTAAAAATATCGTATTATTTATTATATTGTATGTATATAACATTAAAAAGATGTGGCGAAAATGTTTCTTTTCTTCCTTGAAACATTCTTATGATATCACGAAAACATTACATGTAGACTGTATGAATTTAAAAAAAAAAATTGAAAAACATTAAAAAAATGTCATTTTATTTGTTTTGTTAAAAACGTTTTTGAATTGTTTTTTTGTGACATTTGTACAACGTCTTAATCTAAGGATAACAACATTTTAACAACATTCTTAAAATGTTCTGCTTATATCATATTAATTGCATTTAAAAGATGTTGTAAAAACGTTTCTCTTCTTTTTTGAACACATTATTATGATATCACGAAAACATTACATGTGGACTGTTTGTAAGATCTTTTTTAAACCTTTTGAAAAACATTCAAAAAATGTTATTTTACTTGTTTTGTTAAAAACGTTTTTGAATTGTTTTTTGTGACATTTGTACAACGTCTTAATCTAAGGATAACAACATTTTAACAACATTCTTAAAATGTTCTGCTCATATCTTATCAATGACATTTTAAAGATGTTAGAAAAACGTTTCTTTTCTTCTTTGAAAACATTTGTATGATATAAAGAAAACATTTCATGTGGACCGTTTGTAAGATGTTTTTTAAACATTTTGAAAAACATTCAAAAATGTTATTTTAATTGTTTTGTTTATAACATTTTTTAAATGTTTTTTGTGACATTTGTACAACGTCTTAATGTGAGGATTACAAAATTTTAACAACGTTCTTAAAATGTTCTGGTTATATCATATCAATGACATTCTAAGGATGTTAGAAAAACGTTTCTTTTCTTCTTTGAAAACATTTGAATGATATAAAGAAAACATTTCATTTGGACCGTTTGTAAGATCTTTTTTAAACATTTTGAAAAACGTTAAAAAATGTTATTTTAATTGTTTTGTTTATAACGTTTTTGAAATGTTTTTTTTTTATATTTGTACAACGTCTTAATGTAAGGATTACAATATTTTAACAACATTCTTAAAATGTTCTTTTTATATCATATCAATTACATTAAAAGATGTTCTAAAAACGTTTCTCTTCTTTTTTGAAAACATTATTATGATATCAGGAAAACATTACATGTGGACTGTTTGTAAGATGTTTTTTAAACATTTTGAAAAACATTCAAAAAAATGTTATTTTAATAGTTTTGTTAAAAACATTTTTTAAATGTTTTTTGTGACATTTGTACAACGTCTTAATGTAAAGATTACAATATTTTAACAACATTCTTAAAATGTTCTGCTTATATCATATCAATGACATTTTAAAGATGTTAGAAAAACGTTTCTTTTCTAGCTTTGAAAACATTATTATGATATCACGAAAACACTACATGTGGACTGTTTGTAAGATGTTTTTTAAACATTTTGAAAAACATTCAAAAATGTTATTTTAATGGTTTTGTTTATAACGTTTTTGAAATGTTTTTTTGTGACATTTGTACAAAGTCTTAATGTGAGGATTACAAAATTTTAACAACATTCTTAAGATGTTCTGCTTATATCATATCAATGACATTCTAATGATGTTAGAAAAACGTTTCTTTTCTTCTTTGAAAACATTTGTATGATATAAAGAAAACATTTCATTTGGACTGTTTGTAAGATCTTTTTTAAACATTTTGAAAAACGTTCAAAAATGTTATTTTAATTGTTTTGTTTGTAACGTTTTTGAAATGTTTTTTGTGACATTTGTAAGACGTCTTTATGTAAGGATTACAATATTTTAACAACATTCTTAAAATGTTCTGTTTATATCATATCAATTACATTTAAAAGATGTTGTAAAAACGTTTCTCTTTTTTTTGAAAACATTCTTATGATATCACGAAAACATTACATGTCGACTGTTTGTAAGATATTTTTTAAACATTTTGAAAAACATTCAAAAAATGTTATTTTAATAGTTTTGTTTAAAACATTTTTGAAATGTTTTTTTGTGACATTTGTACAATGTCTTAATGTAAGGATTACAATATTTTAACAACATTCTTAAAATGTTCTGCTTATGTCATATCAATGACATTTTAAAGATGCTAGAAAAACGTTTCTCTTCTTTTTTGAAAACATTATTATGATATCACGAAAACATTACATGTGGACTGTATGTAAGATGTTTTTTAAACATTTTGAAAAACATTCAAAACATGTTATTTTAATTGTTTTGTTAAAAACATTTTTGAAATGTTTTTTGTGACATTTGTAAGACGTCTAAATGTAAGAATCACAATATTTTAACAACATTCTTAAAATGTTCTTTTTATATCATATCAATTACATTTAAAAGATGTTGTAAAAATGTTTCTCTTCTTTTTTGAAAACATTATTATGATATCACGAAAACATTACATGTGGACTGTTTGTAAG
Organism: Strongylocentrotus purpuratus; assembly: GCF_000002235.5. Taxonomy (NCBI): domain Eukaryota; kingdom Metazoa; phylum Echinodermata; class Echinoidea; order Camarodonta; family Strongylocentrotidae; genus Strongylocentrotus; species Strongylocentrotus purpuratus. Next base: position 96,742 of record NW_022145515.1, read on the forward strand.
ATGTTTTTTAAACATTTTGAAAAAACATTCAAAAAATGTTATTTTAATAGTTTTGTTAAAAACATTTTTGAAATGTTTTTTGTGACATTTTTACAACGTCTTAATGTAAGGATTACAATATTTTTACAACATTTTTAAAATGTTTTTGTTATATCATATTTATAACATTTAAAAGATGTTGTGAAAACGTTTCTCTTCTTTTTTGAAAACATTATTATGATATCACGAAAACATTACATGTGGACTGTTTGTAAGATGTTTTTTAAACATTTTGAAAAACATTCAAAAAATGTTATTTTAATAGTTTTGTTAAAAATATTTTTGAAATGTTTTTTGTGACATTTTTACAACGTCTTAATGTAAGGATTACAATATTTTTACAACATTTTTAAAATGTTTTTGTTATATCATATTTATAACATTTAAGAGATGTTGTGAAAACGTTTCTCTTCTTTTTTGAAAACATTATTATGATATCACGAAAACATTACATGTGGACTGTTTGTAAGATGTTTTTTAAACATTTTGTAAAAACATTCAAAAAATATTATTTTAAATTTGTTGTTAAAAACATTTTTTAAATGTTTTTTGTGACATTTGTACAACGTCTAAATGTAAGGATAACAATATTTTTACAACATTTTAAAAATGTTTTTGTTATATCATATTTATAACATTTAAAAGATGTTGTGAAAACGTTTCTCTTCTTTTCTGAAAACATTATTATGATATCACGAAAACATTTTACAACGTCTAAATGTAAGGATTACAATATTTTTACAACATTTTTGAAATGTTTGTGTTATATCATATTTATAACATTTAAAAGATGTTGTAAAAACGTTTCTCTTCTTTTTGGAAAACATTATTATGATATCACGAAAACATTACATGTGGACTGTTTGTAAGATGTTTTTTTAAACATTTTGAAAAACATTTAGAAAATGTTATTTTAATTGTTTTGTTAAAAACATTTTTGAAATGTTTTTTATGACATTTGTACAACGTCTAAATGTTAGGATTACAATATTTTTAAAACATTTTTAAATGTTTTTGTTATATCATATCTATAACATTTAAAAGATGTTGTAAAAATGTTTCTCTTCTTTTTTGAAAACATTATTATGATATCACGAAAACATTACATGTGGACTGTTTGTAAGATGTTTTTTAAACATTTTGAAAAAACATTCAAAAAATGTTATTTTAATAGTTTTGTTAAAAACATTTTTGAAATGTTTTTTGTGACATTTTTACAACGTCTTAATGTAAGGATTACAATATTTTTACAACATTTTTAAAATGTTTTTGTTATATCATATTTATAACATTTAAAAGATGTTGTGAAAACGTTTCTCTTCTTTTTTGAAAACATTATTATGATATCACGAAAACATTACATGTGGACTGTTTGTAAGATGTTTTTTAAACATTTTGTAAAAACATTCAAAAAATATTATTTTAAATTTGTTGTTAAAAACATTTTTTAAATGTTTTTTGTGACATTTGTACAACGTCTAAATGTAAGGATAACAATATTTTTACAACATTTTAAAAATGTTTTTGTTATATCATATTTATAACATTTAAAAGATGTTGTGAAAACGTTTCTCTTCTTTTCTGAAATCATTATTATGATATCACGAAAACATTACATGTGGACTGTTTGTAAGATCTTTTTTAAACATTTTGAAAAACATTCAAAACATGTTATTTTAATTGTTTTGTTAAAAACATTTTTGAAATGTTTTTTGTGACATTTGTAAGACGTCTAAATGTAAGAATCACAATATTTTAACAACATTCTTAAAATGTTCTTTTTATATCATATCAATTACATTTAAAAGATGTTGTAAAAATGTTTCTCTTCTTTTTTGAAAACATTATTATGATATCACGAAAACATTACATGTGGACTGTTTGTAAGATGTTTTTTAAACATTTTGAAAAAACATTCAAAAAATGTTATTTTAATAGTTTTGTTAAAAACATTTTTGAAATGTTTTTTGTGACATTTTTACAACGTCTTAATGTAAGGATTACAATATTTTTACAACATTTTTAAAATGTTTTTGTTATATCATATTTATAACATTTAAAAGATGTTGTGAAAACGTTTCTCTTCTTTTTTGAAAACATTATTATGATATCACGAAAACATTACATGTGGACTGTTTGTAAGATGTTTTTTAAACATTTTGAAAAACATTCAAAAAATGTTATTTTAATAGTTTTGTTAAAAATATTTTTGAAATGTTTTTTGTGACATTTTTACAACGTCTTAATGTAAGGATTACAATATTTTTACAACATTTTTAAAATGTTTTTGTTATATCATATTTATAACATTTAAGAGATGTTGTGAAAACGTTTCTCTTCTTTTTTGAAAACATTATTATGATATCACGAAAACATTACATGTGGACTGTTTGTAAGATGTTTTTTAAACATTTTGTAAAAACATTCAAAAAATATTATTTTAAATTTGTTGTTAAAAACATTTTTTAAATGTTTTTTGTGACATTTGTACAACGTCTAAATGTAAGGATAACAATATTTTTACAACATTTTAAAAATGTTTTTGTTATATCATATTTATAACATTTAAAAGATGTTGTGAAAACGTTTCTCTTCTTTTCTGAAAACATTATTATGATATCACGAAAACATTTTACAACGTCTAAATGTAAGGATTACAATATTTTTACAACATTTTTGAAATGTTTGTGTTATATCATATTTATAACATTTAAAAGATGTTGTAAAAACGTTTCTCTTCTTTTTGGAAAACATTATTATGATATCACGAAAACATTACATGTGGACTGTTTGTAAGATGTTTTTTTAAACATTTTGAAAAACATTTAGAAAATGTTATTTTAATTGTTTTGTTAAAAACATTTTTGAAATGTTTTTTATGACATTTGTACAACGTCTAAATGTAAGGATTACAATATTTTTAAAACATTTTTAAATGTTTTTGTTATATCATATCTATAACATTTAAAAGATGTTGTAAAAATGTTTCTCTTCTTTTTTGAAAACATTATTATGATATCACGAAAACATTACATGTGGACTGTTTGTAAGATGTTTTTTAAACATTTTGAAAAAACATTCAAAAAATGTTATTTTAATAGTTTTGTTAAAAACATTTTTGAAATGTTTTTTGTGACATTTTTACAACGTCTTAATGTAAGGATTACAATATTTTTACAACATTTTTAAAATGTTTTTGTTATATCATATTTATAACATTTAAAAGATGTTGTGAAAACGTTTCTCTTCTTTTTTGAAAACATTATTATGATATCACGAAAACATTACATGTGGACTGTTTGTAAGATGTTTTTTAAACATTTTGTAAAAACATTCAAAAAATATTATTTTAAATTTGTTGTTAAAAACATTTTTTAAATGTTTTTTGTGACATTTGTACAACGTCTAAATGTAAGGATAACAATATTTTTACAACATTTTAAAAATGTTTTTGTTATATCATATTTATAACATTTAAAAGATGTTGTGAAAACGTTTCTCTTCTTTTCTGAAATCATTATTATGATATCACGAAAACATTACATGTGGACTGTTTGTAAGATCTTTTTTAAACATTTTGAAAAACATTTAGAAAAATGTTATTTTACTTGTTTTTTTAAAAACATTTTTGAAATGTTTTTTATGACATTTGTACAACGTCTAAATGTAAGGATTACAATATTTTAAAAACATTTTTAAATGTTTTTGTTATATCATATCTATAACATTTAAAAGATGTTGTAAAAATGTTTCTCTTCTTTTTTGAAAACATTATAATGATATCACGAAAACATTACATGTGGACTGTTTGTAAGATGTTTTTTAAACATTTTGAAAAAACATTCAAAAAATGTTATTTTAATAGTTTTGTTAAAAACATTTTTGAAATGTTTTTTGTGACATTTTTACAACGTCTTAATGTAAGGATTACAATATTTTTACAACATTTTTAAAATGTTTTTGTTATATCATATTTATAACATTTAAAAGATGTTGTGAAAACGTTTCTCTTCTTTTTTGAAAACATTATTATGATATCACGAAAACATTACATGTGGACTGTTTGTAAGATGTTTTTTAAACATTTTGTAAAAACATTCAAAAAATATTATTTTAAATTTGTTGTTAAAAACATTTTTTAAATGTTTTTTGTGACATTTGTACAACGTCTAAATGTAAGGATAACAATATTTTTACAACATTTTAAAAATGTTTTTGTTATATCATATTTATAACATTTAAAAGATGTTGTGAAAACGTTTCTCTTCTTTTCTGAAAACATTATTATGATATCACGAAAACATTACATGTGGACTGTTTGTAAGATGTTTTTTAAACATTTTGAAAAACATTCAAAAAATGTTATTTTAATTGTTTTGTTTATAACGTTTTTGAAATGTTTTTTGTGACATTTGTACAACGTCTTAATGTGAGGATTACAATATTTTTACAACATTTTAAAAATGTTTTTGTTATATCATATTTATAACATTTAAAAGATGTTGTGAAAACGTTTCTCTTCTTTTCTGAAAACATTATTATGATATCACGAAAACATTACATGTGGACTGTTTGTAAGATGTTTTTTAAACATTTTGAAAAACATTCAAAAAATGTTATTTTAATTGTTTTGTTAAAAACATTTTTGAAATGTTTTTTGTGACATTTGTACAACGTCTTAATGTAAGGATTACAATATTTTTAAAACATTTTTAAAATGTTTTGTTATATCATATCTATAACATTTAAAAGATGTTGTAAAAATGTTTCTCTTCTTTTTTGAAAACATTATTATGATATCACGAAAACATTACATGTGGACTGTTTGTAAGATGTTTTTTAAACATTTTGAAAAACATTCAAAAAATGTTATTTTAATTGTTTTGTTAAAAACATTTTTGAAATGTTTTTTGTGACATTTGTACAACGTCTTAATGTAAGGATTACAATATTTTTACAACATTTTAAAAATGTTTTTGTTATATCATATCTATAACATTTAAAAGATGTTGTGAAAACGTTTCTTTGCTTCCTTCAAAACATTGTTATGATATTATAAAAACATTTTATGTGGACTGTTTGTAAGATGTTTTTTAAACATTTTAAAAAAACATTCAAAAAATGTTATTTTAAATGTTTTGTTAAAAACATTTTTTAAATGTTTTTTGTGACATTTGTACAACGTCTAAATGTAAGGATTACAATATTTTTACAACATTTTAAAAATATTTTTGTTATATCATATTTATAACATTTAAAAGATGTTGTGAAAACGTTTCTTTGCTTCCTTCAAAACATTGTTATGATATTATAAAAACATTTCATGTGGACTCTTTGTAAGATCTTTTTTAAACGTTCTACAATAATGTTCAAAAGATGTTTTAAAAACATGTCCCGAAAATTATCGGAATTGGTACATTAAAAAAATGTTTTTAAAATGTTTAACATAATAGCAATAATGTTTTTTAAATGTTATAATAACATTTTAAAGAAATGTTCTCTTTAAGACATTCTCAAGACCTTTTGAAAATGTTATGATAACGTTATGTGTTAGCTGGGAGGTTCTGCAGAGGTCGAGGAACTCGTGTCTTGTATTTGTCGACTTAAGGGTGTTAACCCTACTTTTTGAGAGAGATGGGTGTGAGAGTATCATCAATGCACACCCGCCCCCGAGTGATGTAGCTACATGGACATGCCCTGAAGTGTGTGACGCTTTCCCGAAAATAGACCAATAAGATTACGATTATTAGATCAGGACATTTCAAAAGTGTTTGATTCGAATCCTAAGCGGATTATGTAGTGCCCATACAAGCACGTGCACAATCTGTTACCTATTGAAGACTTTTTTCTTCTTTCAAGTCATTCTTAAAAGGGTCGGCAGTTTGAATGTTGTGTTTTAAGAAAAAATAGAACGTATGGCAACTTATACGTTTGGGATTAGGGATAAGGAAGGGAAACAATATAAACATGTCCCAATTTTATTATCGTTTGTCGTTCCTGCCGATTTTGAAGAAAACAAAGTTGTGATTTATTTTGTTAAATAAACAATATATAAATTGGGCACCTTTTCACTAAAGTCAGAGTATTCAGGTTTCGTGGTTTGCTTGACTAGTAAGTTTTTCTTTAAAAAAACCCAACAAATCTGACAAACCAGTGTTAAAATGGTGCTTATCTTAAATTTTTAAAAATTAAATACTGCGACGTGCCCCATATAAATCAAATGAAACAAGTTTATGTTAATAAACCTCTTACTGATTAAATACCAAAATTGAGGACCTTTGATGACATTTTTCGTAGCATTATACGAAAGTGAATTGTCAGACACTATTTCTCCATCACTTTTTTTACCTCTCACAATTTTTCTTTCTCTCCCCAGTTTTTTTTTCTCTCTCTCTCTCTCTTTCTAATTTCTTTATCTTTTATTATTGCACTTTTCTCTCTCACTGCCCCCTCATTATGTTTTTCCCCTCTCTCTTTCAGAAATTCAGGTTCTATCATGTCCTATCCAAGGTCTCCCGGCTCTTTTTCTTCATTTTCTACCTCTTACCGTCAATCATGCAGTTATCATGTAACGTATTTTTGCTTTATTGTAGCCTGCTTATAATTACCATAATAACAAAAAGTGTCCTTGTTTTTAACGATGTACATTTTAGAAGAAAAAAACGACGTGCCCAAAATCAGTTCCCATTACTCAGATTTAATTAGAAATCCATTATCAGGCATCGGGCCCTCTTCATTGACATTTCATTGCAATTATGGGCACAATTGAGAGCGCGACTTCAATTACGAAGGCTAATCATACGCTTTGGCCCTATTTTCACAGCGAAGCTATTGAAAAAAATATTCTAATGGGTAATTTGGACATAGAAACTGTGACTATTGCACTGGCGAGTAATTACTGGCTAAAAGCTAGGTATACACCGGTTTTAATACCTTGTCAAATAGTGTTTGAACGAGCTCAGCAAGGGACGAGCAAAGGCGAAGGCTGTGTTGACTTAATCATCTGGTCGATTCGACAGTTCAACATCATTTTATTGTAATAAAGAGATTTCGTCTATTAAAGCCCGGAAATAGCACGCTGGAGCAAAAGTGATAGCTGTCGCATATACTGAAGGCTCTTGCCCTTCGACTAGAAGTCAATTTTGATATCCTTTTAATGGTGTTCTAGAATGCGTTGTAGGTTTGAATTGGTGGATAATGCCATTGAAGGTCAAAGCCAGACGCGGTGTTAAGTGGGGAGGGGGGGGGGGGGGGGTAGGTCACGTATCCCCTGCAAACTCATTTACAGTCGGTTGCTGAATTAACAATGTAGGATCGGGTAACACCAGGTTTGCCCCACCCCTAAGACTCTGGCGCCAGCCCTGGTTAAATACATTACTCCAATTAAGCTTCCATATCTATATTGGGTGATTCCATACACAGGCGATTCCATGAATGGGTGCTAAATACGGACAACGTGGAGACCACATTATATGCGAAATCGTTCACTATCAGGTATGTAATGTCAAGTAATCGGTTAGGTACTCTATACTTTGCCGCCGCCCCCCCCCCCCGATTAGTCAAAACATAATTACCTTTGGCTAAACTCTCCAGCGTGATTCTTCTGCGGTGCGCCTAGGGTCGCTGAGCGAACACGCACGTGATCGCACACAGTACACAATGTTACAAAGAAAATTCCAATCCCTATAAAACCATACACATCTGCATCCTACTTCACTTGTGAACTTTGTATAATCGTGGTGATATCGGTGAATGCGAAGAATAAAGAGAATAGTATAAACTGGCCGATTGATTGCACTTTTTTTAACTTGCCGCTACCGTGTTTCTTTAAAAGTAGGGACTTTTAGATTTGCACGACGAGAACGTGGACTGCGACGTGTGACATCCTTTAAGGCAATACACCAGTTTACAGTTGTGTGCGCCATTTTAAACAAAGCTAATGACCTAGGAGTCATGTATTTATGCGTAAATTAAGATTGCGCCCATGCAAATAATGATGACATCACTGCCTGCGCGCTGCGTTGTGCGCGCACATCATCATTTGCATGGGCGCAATTTTAATTTACGCTTAAATACCAGAGGTCAGAGGTTATTGGCCCTAATTTTGGGGCCAATGACCCGAGGTCAACTGTCTGCGCATGCGCACTGATACAACTGTAAACTGGTGTATATGAAGTTCTTTTAAAGCACTGGCAGTGACGTCACATTGCCTTAAATGCATGGGTGTCACACGAGCAGTCCACGTTCTCGTCGTGGAAATCTAAAAGTCCCTATTGACATTTTACATTACACGTTGGTAAATATGGTAACAAGGAATTTCTTTGTCATAGTGTGTAAGAGACACTATGAACATGACGGACAAAGAAAGAGGACAAAATATACAGTTCCTCATTCTACCCTCAACAATTGCTGTGGTAGACAAAGGAACATCCCTTCACTGCTATTGTGTAAAAATGTGTAGAGCAGGTGAATATGCATGTGACACCTGTTCTACACATTTTTACATAATAGCAGTGAAGGGATGTCCCTTTATCTACCTGAGGAACTGTATATTTTGTCCTCTTTCTTTGTCCGTCATGTTCATAGTGAGAATCATACATCCATCATTATTGAATACATCTTACCCGCTTTCTCTCCTGCAGAGTTGAATGCATCCTACTTTTACGTTTCCCACCGCCTTTCGTGTTGGACGTCGCATCCCCACTCGGTCCGGTGCTCGTTCCGCCGTGCGAGACCACGGTGCTGATCTCCGATTCCATGCCGCAGCTCAGTCTTCCCGTACTGGTCGCCCCGCCTTTCGAGCTCCGAACGCCGTTGTTGTAGACGCCCTTGGTGAGATTCACGCTCTGCATGGTTCGCGTGACACGGCTGCTACGATGGAGGGTTATGATTACCCGGATGTTGCAGAAGAGCATGCCGATAAGGGGGAGGCCGTAGAGTACCCCTATGAAGAAGCTTATCTTAAGTACCGTGCCGGTGTACGTTGTTGTTTCCCGATTGCACACGTTGTAAAGTTCGCCCCCATAATCAACAACGGAATATGACTACAAAGCAAAAAACACAGAATTAATAGAGTGGTGAAGTGTGACGTCATCAAAAATCTAATTTTTGAATTTCTCAATTTTTTCTTCATTTTCCGAAAGAGCATCAAAAATAATGTCCAAATGTTGAAAGCCAATTGAATATGTTAAGTATTGTCTGAGATATGACCATCTGAATAAATATACTCCCCATAGGAGCTCAGTGTTATATGCTCTGGCTCCTAACCACTAGGAGCCAGAGCATATAACACTGAGTTCCCATAGGATATATATTTATTCAGATGGTCATATCTCAGCCAATACTTAACATATATTCAATTGGTTTTCGACATTTGGACATTATTTCTGATGCTCTTTCGGAAAATAAAGAAAAAAATTAAAAATTCTAAAAATAAATTTTTATGACGTCACAGCTTCGGTACTCTATAAGTGGTAATAATTAACATTTCTTCTTCATTATTAAAAAGGTCTTTCGTCACGTACGAGCGTACTTATACTATAAACAGAGGTTTAGCCAACCATTCATGGATTTAAACATGTTTTTATAAATGTCTCCATGTCACATAATCATACTGTGCTTTCAAATGCTTTATAAAGTGGCATATTTTATGAATATTTTGTGGACGTAGCACCGGCCCGGGGGGGGGGGGGGGTACTCACATACTAAGATATACGGGGATGTACCGCTCTAATGGGTCCAACAAAATTTTAGGTGTTTGTATGGCGACCACCCAAAATTTGTGAAAATGGGTACCTTTTTCTGCCAAGATGACCCTTAAAAAATGGGTTGGGGGTTTTGAGGCTTGACCGGCAAACCGCCGTCAAAACCAAATCTGAGGGCCCTTCCAGCCGGGCAAATAATCAATTCTCAATATCTTTTTCAAAATTTCTACCACATGCTTCCCAATAAAACAAGAATGGACATTTTGTAGGCCTACGGTCTATGTGAAAATGAATGTTTCAGTTTCAGTTCTTTAAAAAACACTCTCGTTCGACCCGTTGCTATGACACTTTTAAGAGCACACCGTTGACTCGGAGAGTTAATCATTATAGCCCCTAAAGCAGAAAATCTGAGCCCGCTTCAGCTCTCGACTTCGAATGAGCAATCTGTTAGACTTTGCACTTTGCTTGATGAAAATAAATTGATGTAAAGAAGAAAAATAGAGAACTTAAAAAATGATATAGGGAGTAACTATGGATGTTAACGAGAAGACGTATTTGAATCAGTAGAGCGTCTGTCTGTTAGGGAAGTGATACTCTACGATCTTGACACTTTAAAGATCCGCTCGTATTTATGGTAAAGATTCCGGGAGCCACCACCACCTCATGCAGTGGCACACCTTCAAAGCCAAACCAGTATACAGGCAGGTAAAAACTAATAGTTTAATTCTGGGGTGGTTATATTTATTAAGTTTCTCTCGGGTTCCTCTTTCAATTTCAGAGAAAGAAAACACCAAATGCTTTTATTGGTTCCTTTGTATATAGCCATGAATTTGTAGAATAAGAGAATTCAGAAGATGTTCCTTCAGTCGGGCCTGTTCCACGCACACCCAGTTGATTATAGATTTTGCCTTAAATGATTGAACAATTGCACGGATCTTTAAATGACGAACATTATTTTATACTCACTGTGAATGGTATCGAAACTAATGACAAGAGAATCGCTATTAGCCACGTCACATTCACGATAATCAACCCCATCTTTTTCGTGAGCAAAACTTTGGCTTGTAGCGGGTGGATGATGACAATGTACCTGGAAAATACAAATCAACAAAGCAAGGATTTATTATAAACGTAAAATGGGTTTAGATTCATGCTTTTGGTTCAAATTGAGACATTTGTGATTGAACAAAGCACATATTATGAGATCTACACTAAATCGCGGACAAAATATATTAATATCTCCCATAGGTGCACTCTAAAGGTCACCATAGTTGTAACACAATATAATAGCTGAGAACTTGCCAAGATTTGTAAGTGGATGTCATACATGTATCTCCATACAATCAAAACTACACTTACCACTTTTTTGTTTGTTTTTAGTGTGTGCTTTGTATATATGCATTAAAAACAAAGAAATATGAGCCCTGCGTCTCCTGAAGGCCAGAAGGGCATTAGAACTTTGCAAATAAGTAATTTGATAAAGCGCCCTCTTAAAGCTCGACATAAAATTCTCCACTTTCAGCGCTACTGACAAGAAGAAGTGCGTTCACTCTATGCAAAAGGATTTTCAGTTGACGCCCTTTTATAAGTTTGTATAACAATAACAAGTCATATTGAAATCATCTTCTTGCCTTTCAGCGCTAATGACGAGCAGCATTATCGCCGAAGAAGCCGGACCGAGGAACCAGAGGAAAGCCACCATATAGCAGCCGATGAACCCGAATTGCCAGCTGCCATGGTAGCTGCTGTAGAGCTGTATAGGGATGAAGACGGCGGCGAAGAGGAGATCGGCAAAGGCCAAACTGCACAGCATCATGGAGGTGAAGGAGATACGACGGTAGGTGCGAAGAATGCTGAAGATGACGACCAGGTTTCCGACCAGGCCGATGGCGATGATGATGCCATAGATCGTGAAAGATGTGATGTTTACCGCTCTGTAGTGAACAGAAAAAGGCAGAAAAGATATTGAACCGTCAGGGAAATGATCTAGGTTGCCTGTTGCACACGAGCTGTTATCCCAATTGCGCTTTGACCTGCGCTAATCAAACCGTTTAGTGTGATATTACGCTTGTAAATTAACACATCAGGCGGTGTCACACAGAGGCCTTTCAGTTATCCGGATTTTAGTTATCCTCTTAATTGCTGTTTGTCATCAATTATCCCATTAAAAATCCTCTAACTAAGCAAGAAAATTCTCCCTTGAAAGGATATTTCAAGGGATTTTGCTGTGTGACACCGCCTATTGTTTGCACTTTTCATTTTGTATGCGCTTTTGTAAGATGACAGTCTCACAAGGTGCGTCTGCGACCGTAACACTGACGCAGTCGTACGTCATTTCGATTGCGTTCGTATCTGCGCTAATCATTCGTGTTTATTCTTCACATAATTTTATGTTTGTATTAAAATTGTGATTTCAATCACAGAAGTGCAATGTTAGGTGGAAAATACATTAAGTTTGCTCCATTTCACTACTCCAAAATTTTCAATTACAATGGTGTTTTTTAAATACTTGCCAGCACTATGGGGCGTAGGTTAAAATAAATAAAAACAGATTTTTCAATTGCATAAGCGCCCTTGTTCGAAGACAAGCGCAGTTAAAATCGTTCAACTAAGAAATATCTCGATAATTTGCCCGTAAACCTCCCACGGGTTACAGTAATCGAATGATCGAAAGATCAATATGAGACGCAAGGCACGTCTAGACGATAATTATGACGTCACAAAAGGAACTTCCATATAAGTGACTCTGTTTAATGATGTCATCCGCCGCACAGACAGCAATTTACACACCTCAACATTTAAAAAGAAGTTAGATCAGGTGGAAAATATAGGATTTTCCGGCCACATTCGCGAGTTTGTCATTTAAATTAATTTGTCTTGCGTTCAAATTCGACGGTTTTAGTGCTGTCAGATATATGTTGGGGTTATATTCATTTTTCTAGTTTTCAAATCTATGAAGTTTTCGTTGGAATCTATGTATGCTTCATTTAAATTAATGAATAATGTGCTTCTTTCGCTATTTGGTCATTCAATTTGGCACAACACGATTTCTGACATCGCGAAGGTGTACTTTTAGCATTCGAATTCATTTTGTAGCATTCAAATTAGCACTTTGTGCACTTAAATTGATAGTCAATATACATTTCTCGTTTATTACACACTTTTTATAGCTCATTCTTCTCTTTCAAGATTGTTTTTGTCCATGTGTATTTCATCATATTTTATTTTCTTGCCTTTATACACTTTATATACTTTTAGATTTATCTGACATTCATCATCCTTTAAGTTTGATTGTTAATAAAGAAAAAAAAACGACTTACATCTATGGACTTGATGGTCTCAATATTTTTGTAAATTTTTATGTAAGGAAGTTGTTTGTTTTGTGTTTCATCATCAATTTATCACAATTTCATTAAGGAGGAAGGGTACAATATTGTGACTGGGGTGGGTATTTTTGTATCCCACTTTTCCGGGGTATATGAACATGTCTGTGCAGAAATGCCATATAATTTGATTTCGCCCCTTCTTTATCTAATGTCTCACTAAACCCATATGCATTGTCCTCAAAATTAATAAATGAAATAAGGCCATTAACAAAAATATACATGTTTAGCGTCCCCGCCCGCTTCCTTTTTGGGGGCCGCCTCCTATTTTTTTTTTCAAGAAAAAAAACATGAAAAACACTGCTAAAATGGATCTATATCTGATTAAAAAAAATACAAATAAAAAATGTCGTGGGCCATCTTTAAAAATAGCCCGACTGTCAGGGAAAACGTACCGAGCGGCCATTTTGAGCGGCCATTTTGAAAGAAAAAGAAAAAGAAAAAAGGGCCTTCTCCTCCCTATTTTTCGACAAAACAGGACGCTAAACATGTTTTTTTTTTTATTTGGCCTAACAGAAAAGACCCTAATGGCAAATCATGCATTTAATTGTTTTTTTTTCTTCAAACTGTAAACGTGTGTTGCATTTCTCCCCCCCCCCCTAACATTCCTAATTTGAATAAACATAATTTGAATACGAATGACAGGTGCTAATTGGAATGATAAAAATGACGCCTCGACAAGTGACGATTAATTTGAATGCTAGTTGAGCAGTTTCTAAATAGAATGACAGATCTATCAAAACCCTTCGACCAAAATTCTAAATTGAATACCAAAACGGGAAAATTGAATGATAATTGGCATGTCAAAGCCGATCTGCGCTAACTTAAATGCAAAGTAAATGAATTCAAATGACAAACTAGCGAATTTCGCCGGAAAATCCTATAGTTTGTTAGCTTCCCATTTTTGTTTTCCAACGTGAAAAAATAGCATACAGCCAATTAAGATTGCTGTGGGAAAGCTGTGATGTTTCAAATAATTATGACTAGAAATGTTTTTGACATTATTAGACGAACCTATAACCAATTGTTTTGTCCTAAGTATCATACAAGTTTTCAGTTCATTGTTGTAATTGTTCAGCAAAATACAGTAATTTTGAATTTTGATGATAACAAACCTTGGGGAATATGTCGGGGGGAAAAAAGTCACAATGCAATATTGCATGACACGTACCCAATATAATCCTTAAGCCCAAACAAGGGATGGACTGCTATCTCTCACCATACCTTTCTCTCTCTCTCTTTCTTTTTAATTTTGAGCAGTATATGAAGGCTGATCAAAACTCACTGAAACTTATTTCTCTCCGCCCATTTGAAATTTGTTTTTAATCCTGTTAAATATACACCCCCTGGCATGATTCTTATCCGACAATAAATTCTTAGTAAAAAGAAAGAAATTTTAGTGCCATGGACAAGCTTACTACCACAAATCTTTAAATAAACAAATAGTTTGACAAAATGTTACAAATGTGGTTAACGAAATAATGTTACATTACTAGTGTCCTCGACAATAATGCTTACTTTGAAAGTAAATTTTCTTTTGCCTTACCCAAACGAGAAACATTTTGTAAACCCAAACGAGAAACATTTTGTAAACAAGCGTTAGATAATAAATAAAAAAAACAAACAACGATAAAACATACTTTGCAAAGCCAGCATCATAGTAGTAGCTCGTTTCGTTTGCATCATTATAATCAATATCCGACTGGGACGTCGGCATGCCGCTGGGAGCAGGGCTGGATGAAAGTCTTGCCAGGAGGCTATCCGACGCACTGCCAGCCACTCCTTCTCCGGCTGCATCATTCGGGGCGTAAGCTGGCCCCGTCATGGCGACTGGTCGACCAGACTATGGTTAACGGCAGATAAATTTTACTTTTTCGTCAAAGTGTTAGTCTCGTCGTGAAGAAGGTATATGGATCTGAAAAGATGAATATTTGTGACGTCATTACAAATCGATCATGTACGAACAAGAACTTAAAATGTGTAAAGCGCATAATACAATTTCTCTTACTTTCAAAGACCGAAACAAGGATACATATTTCTACATTAAATGATCATGATTGCCCCCTAAAGCCACATGGTCTATGGTTTCATTAGTCAGTTGATGCAACGTGGTAGATATACTGTCAATTTAATGTTTGCCTTTCTCGGCTTGCGAGAGTTCATTGGAAAAAGTTTACACAAGGTATTGTATACTTACAGGCTGGATATTTTAACTGCATGAAAAGATTCCTGTTTTTTTCCAAACCAACACCGATGTAACGGGTTGTAGACTAAATAGCCTAAACGGTGATTTAACAAGAATACTGTTTTAACCCCCCCCCCCCCCGACAAAATGAATTTATATGAGCTCAGAGAATATCACATTTACCACAACCCGACTGACGCGTTTCAAAATGCTTTTTCTTTTTGCCTTTACATGCTAAAGGTTAGACATATTTGGCGGTAGATTTTTCATGATTTTGCCGTCGCTTTATCTTTTCTAAACGCCCACTTCACGCATCAACAATATTAATCTCTATGGCAACGTGGAAATCCCCTTCATGTTCCGGACATGTTAATAATAAGAAGCAATATATCACTCTGGATAAAATGTTCCCGCTCCGGTGCAACTCGGGATCCCGGCCTGCGCATTTCCATTTATCATATTCATCCGTTATGGGATTAAGATGATGTTGTAGATGATGTACTAGTCATGTAATTGCATTTTGAAGAAGAAAAACAAATTGTCTATAGAGGTTATTCTGAATAGATGATCATTCGTATAGGAAGTTATTTCCAGTCAGTCTTGCTTGATCTTTTCCTGGAGCTTGCCATGCACTAAACCACACTATTAGCCTTTACCATGTTTATCATAATTCAATTTCTTTTAATGCGATTATTCCACATTATTCAACTCTATGTGAACTCAAGTAAGAACTAAATCCTTCTCTTTGCGACTATTCAACATTTCTCCCTTCATTAACCCAACCTTCTCTTTGAATCGCCGGCAAAGCGGAGAAGAAAAATGTTTTTCACTATGTTCAAGGTCTTAACTAGATGAGCGTGGGCTAAATAAAATTAAATTAAAGGCATTTAAGCAAAACTGCAGGACGTTTATTTAATTATTATGCCAATCACCCACATTCGTGCCGATAATTTCATATCTGGCATTCAAACGCGGATCAATGAGCTGGAAAACGTTTTATCGACGCTTAATTGGAATCGAGTCTATGGAGTAAATTGAGTACTGAGATCGCAAACTGGACGTGAAGGAGAGTAAGGAAAATATGAGGGAAATAGAGAGAGATAGAGAGAGAGAGAGAGAGAGAGAGAGAGAGAGAGAGAGCGAGAAAGAGAGCCTGGGAGAAAGCGACAGACAGATATACCAAGATAATAAAAAAAAAACAGAGAGATAAAAATAATAAGTTTAGGAAGAGAGGAACGAGAGAGAGTAAGAGAGAGAGAGAGAGAAAGAGAGGGAGGGGAGAGAGATAGAGAGAGAGAGAGAGAGAGAGAGAAAGGGAGCTGATCAACAAGGATACAGACATTGATAATTAAGAAGAAGAATAAAGAGGAAGAGAAAGATAACTCGAATAATAAGAAGTAATTAACTCGACATGATATTGTGAAGCGGCACAGTATTAAAGAGGAAAATCAATGACATGATTAAAGTATTCGCCACCCATAACAATAACATGTCAGTTTAGAACAACAAGTGAAAATTAAATCATTAATTATTTGGATGCAGCAAAATTTGTTTGACATTATCGAACTAGAAAGAAGGGGACAGAGAGGGAGAGGGGAAGCAAGAGAGAGAGAGAGAGAGAGAGAGGGGAATAGATAAATACAATTAACTGATAAAGCGGTTTCTGAAATTAAAGCAATTTACATAACATACAGGGTTTAATTATTTTCCAGCCATAACAATTAGACAATTAAAAAAACGTTTATTGAAATCATTAGTTATTTGGGTGAGCAGCGAAATTGGTTTTGATCTTATCGTACAATCTGATAGAAATAGAGAGAAAGAGAGATAAAATAAAGAGGGAGAGAGAGAGAGAGAGAGAGAGAGATGAGGGGTAAGGCAGAAGAATATACTAGCCCAAAGGATTTAAACTGTAACGTGAAATATTGTTATCCATCTGTAACAAGAACATGTTAATTTAAAACAACCAAAAATGATTACATCATTTATTTGGGGGGTTCAGCGAAATTCGTTCGACTTTATTGGTCCAGTGAAAGAAACAAGAGAGGGAGAGAGAGAGAGAGAGAGAGAGAATGGTCGTGCAAGAAGAAAGCCGACGGGCAAAGCGGTAATGGCAATAAGGCAATTCGCGCGATTTAATTATTCCTCGCCTATAACAATAACATGCAAATTTAACAAACAAGCAAAGATAATGAACTCATTAATCAACCCTGTGCCGCCGCATGAGTACAATTTACAGCTAATTTGGTTGACGCTAGCCCTGATGTTGAAACTTAAGTGAGCAGTCTCCGGCTCTCTTACAAAAAATATATATATCATTTAATGACAAACTTAATGATTTTCAATATTAAAAGTTGACGTTTTCATTTTACCATTGTTCTTTGGTCGGAGGCAATAAAAAATCGCTTCTCGGCAGGAGTTCAGCGATGTGAATTTTTTTCTCCAAAATCTATTATCATTAAGTTTCGATCGTGATGGTGTTAACATGTTGGGGAAGACGGAAATGCTTCACATCGTGTGGCAAAATGCATTTAAGAATACGTGTGCGTGCGTGCGCGTGTGTGTGTGTGTTTGAGCGTGTGGGTGTGTTTGTGCGTGTGTGTGAGACTTTCTTTGCGCCCATAAATGTAGATTAGGGCCGTATTCATAAAACATTTCTAAGCCTAATTGGCAAGTAGACCCTATTTTTAAAAAAACAGTTGGTAACAAGCTTAGAAATATTTTATGAATATGGGGGCTGTACTTCGGCAAACCTTTGAATTTATTGAAAAAAACATAACATTATTTTTGGGACTCGATAAATATGATAATAGAAAAGCCAGCATTTTCTAAACATCTCATGTGTAACGTTTCTTTTACTTCCTTTTTTTCTTCTTTTCAAACTTGCTGCCCAATTTAAGAATGCGCCCATGTTAATGGATATGTGAGGTCATATGAACATACCCCTCTCATATCGCCTACTCCACGCCTTTCGTCCTTTCTCTGTCTCTCGTGTTCACCCACCCACTCTCTCTCTCTCTCTCTCTCTCTCTCTCTCTCTCTCTCTCTCTCACACGTCTCCCTTTCTCACTCTCTCCCTTATCCTTTCCCCTCTCATTTTCCTTGATTATTTAGTATTCAGACTATAGTGCACGATCCGCCTGTCACGTCGATCAGAAACAAAATTCTGTATACAACTTTGAAAATCCCACTGATATACATTATGATGATCATAATTGCGCCCACGCATCAGGAGGCCAACAAAAAGATTATTTAGACGAAGAGGAACGTCGTTCGATTTTGAATGATGTACACGAAGCTAATGAGCGTCAAAGCGCAAAGCACAAAAGATTGAAATTCAAAAGTTTTGCATTCGTGATAGAAATATTGCACCGTTTTCAGACAATTTCCGAACGCAATAAAAGATGTTTAGAAAACCCTTAGAAATGCCATTATTATGGGGAATTCCCCCTAACCTGGTATCTCAACAAAGACTTTTTTGCTTCTTATAATCTCTCTTTTTCATTGAGATTTGTCTCACTATTGGTAACACGATTATAGACAAATAAGTATGATGAAAATAATACATTACTTGAACGAGAAGAGCAGTAGTCTAAATGTTAGTAACTTTAACTTTTTGTTGTTGCAGTAAACTGGTTATTTGGCCAAGCAATGTTTATACAAACTCACGAAAACTCACTTTAAAAAAAAAATCATTTTGAATGTCAATACTGCGCAAACAGCACTCAAGTCTGTATGCTCGATAAATTCGGGCCTTTCCAGACCAATATTTTCTATATTTCCATGTTTATTTCTTTCGCTATACTTCTTTCGAAATTCTTTTGGAATTGTTAATTTATAAGGTTTTCAGAGTCAGTGTAGTATTAGGAGGACTCTGTACAAATTTACATTTGTATTAATTATGAAAAGTACGATAACATTATCAACATGTCCTTGACAGCATCAATGTTCTGTGATGACATGAATAGAAACATGTGAATTCACTCGAACATAACGCAAGGACAATTAATTGTTATATTTATGTGTTGATGTGTAATGCGATGTCACGAACATGGATACATTAATAGAGATAACATAATGCATCTTTCATTCTCTTCCACACTTTTTCCTCATTGATTATTTTGTCCGTCTTTCTCATTTTATTATGCTATTTCCTTCCTGTTTCTCCATTCCCTCCCACTTGCTTGTGCTCGCTCCCTCTCTCCCTCCCCCTCTCTCTCTCTCTCTTTCCTTCTCTCTCTCTCTCTCTCTCTCTTTCTCTCTTTTTCTCTCTCTGCAACTACCTCCTCTCCAGCCTCTTCCGCTTTCCCGCTCTCTTTCTCTCATTTTAGTATGAAAAATGATTGATTTCATTTCCGTCTCTGTCATCATCTCTTTTCCTATCTTCCCTTCTGATTTGGCTAAGTACATGATCTAACAATCTTTTACTCTTATTTTTACTATGCTGGTTTCCCTTTTAAAAGGCAGTCTCGTCATATATTAATAACAAATGTATTCCAGTGTTTGTTCAAAAAATAAAATGCAAAGTTTCCCGCAGTCTAAACCGAATGAGGAATGCGATAAAAGCTAATTAAGTTTTACACACGAGACAGACTGTACAATGAAGACGGATGAACGTGGAGTAGACATTGTAGATCGGGTAAGGTTAATCACAGACCTCTTTTGAGTGGTGTTTTCATCAGGGGCTAACCGGCACCCAATAGGGTCACTAAGGCTGGCGTCACGCACAGAAACACGACAAGTCGACCACAAGATCTGTTTACAAATACCCCTAGGACGTTGAGAGCCGTTGTGTCTTTCGAGTTTGTTAGGACACTTAATTAATTCACAGGGATGATTTAAACCAACTGATGTGTAAAAAAGGAGGTTTTCTGTAACATTGAAAAGGCGAATCTATCTATGACCAATATTTGTATATCTTATACATCCAACCAATAATGCGTAGTCAAATGCTTTGATATGATTCCCAAAGTAATATTCGTATACATATTCCTCCCCCCCCCCCTCCGTATACAGTGGCGTAGTGCTAGCGATGGAGGCAAGGAGGGGGAGGGGGGGGGGAGGAGGGAGTAGAAGGTACCGAATTCGAAAGGGCACCCCTCTAATTCAAGGACGGGTGTGCCGGAAAATTAGGTTCTCTTGAATGATTTAGCACCTACCCCAAGACATCATCCGCCCTGAGTTCTGTTTTATGGCTCCTTTCCTCACCATTAATGATGTTATTGTTGATGACTTACGAGCGGTAATCATTAATATTCAACGACCAAAAAACCCTGGAAAATCCACTGCCGAATTTAGTCCTCTTAAAACAACGATGACTGACTACTACGAAATCAGCCTTGCGAATAAAGGGACAAGTACCAAATCTGAAATGGAATCATACCTGGCTGTGATTCGAAAAGAAGGAGGAAACGTCATCGGGTGCCTGCAAGAAGACCGTTATTGCTATTGATAATACATAGAGGCTACGGCTTTCTTAGGAGCAGGCGACAATGTACAGGAAAATGAAGACAACATATTAAATCGAGTCAAATTTGGAAAGAGGAGGAAACTCCTTTACCATGATACAGAAATATTCTATCGAGACCCTCTTTTGCATTAATGTTACCGCTCCTGTGAATGGAACCGCGCTACGTCCTGCCAGAATGTTTTATTGTGGCGCCATTAAATGGTTTGGAAATGACGAGTAGCTTCCCTTTTCTGTCTATCGATTAAGAATTGAAAAAAAATTCAGAGGCTCCTGCATGTATAGTCGAGAGTTAAAGCTATAGACCGGTAGTGGTCAAATTGTGGTTCAGTCGGGGGTGGAAATATCCATTCAATATTGTTTAAATATTGCCTTCAGAGGTTTAGATGGCAATTTTCAACCTTAATTCGCAAAAATCAGAATTATATGCATTCGCGATATCTACCCAGGCCAGATTGATATGATAATTTGCTAAATATATCAATTAGTAGGCGGTTTCCCGCCAAAATTTGTATCATCACGTATTAGTCAAAACATATTCTTTCACATGATTGGTAATAAGAGCTTCCATTTCATTTCTTGAGAGGGTAGCGTTTTAAAAACTGGTCCTTACCTTTAAAAGAAAATAGTCTGTATTCAAGCGCATGCCTGCCTGCACTTGAATGATCAATGTTTATTGCGTGGTAATTAGAGCTTTGATTTCCTCCTTTCTCTCGTGACGGGAATGCCCACTGAATTAGTCTGTGTAGTTATATCTGCCCAGATACATGCATATACGGCTACAGCTGTTGAATACGAGCTTAAAACATTTTTAACTTTAATTACTATCATTTTCATGATTTACATTATCTAGCCCGTATGCAGTGTGTTAAAAGCATAACAGCTTTAACAAAAAGTAGGTATGAATTAAGCCAGAATTGTGATGAAAGCAAACTCAGGATCGTGGATGATCCATAGGATACAATCCAATGCTCATACAAATTTGAAGGGCCGGATGCCCATTTATTGGCAATTTTCTTTCAGAGACTCATTTTTTGTAAATTGACTACTCTCTCTTTCATGAACGGTATGATTCATCTTCAAGAGGATTAAATTATGTTTATTTGAGATGTGAAAGATAAGCCTAAATCAAAATGCAGTTATAGAAAAAGAAGTCCTGATATATCAGTTTCATTTAAAAACCGACACCATACCGACACCACACCGACATCACACTGACATCACACCGACATCCCACCGACTCCTAACCGACCGATTCTTAGCCAGTCAGGATAATGCAATGATTTTGTTCGGTCAGTTGTCGTTCTGGTGTCGGTCCCTTTGGTGTGACTTGGTTATTAACATGATTAAGAACAACCCTGCAACCCTCCGGTATCTAAGTATGGGTATCCTACCCCTGGGTTCTGCAGGTGCCACGTTTCAGGGGGACATGTGAAAATCGAACATCAAGAAGCGAACATTCGCATCATTAAACTTGACATTGGTAAGTGTCTGATAGCACGAAACAACATTAGATACTCCCGTCTTCGGTTTGCATATATACGGTAGATCTGCTTCTAAAACAAGCTAGCAAGCTAATAGAAGTGTCGGAGTCGATTGGTTTAAGCACTTGACTGGAAATTCGAAGGTCGTGGTTCGATCCTCGACACGGCACTAATGTCCTTTGGTAGGGCATTAATTTAAATTTGCCACACTTGACCCAGGTGAGGTAAATGGGTACCTGGCAGGAATTAATTCCTGGAAGTACTAGAGCGCTGTAATGGCAGCTATATAGGCTAAAGCCGGGGTAATAATTAATTTGTGCGGAATAGAATCGGAATAGAATTGTCTAGATAGACGCCGCTATATGAATACCTATTATCATTATTATTATTATTATTATTAGACGTGAAACGGGTGAAGATATAACAATATAATGTGTTAGTAAATGTGTATGTGGGGTTGCATTGTTTTAAAGAAAAAGAAAGAAGAACAGGTCACATTCTAGGAT
The DNA here is from genome assembly GCF_000002235.5 of Strongylocentrotus purpuratus. Taxonomy (NCBI): domain Eukaryota; kingdom Metazoa; phylum Echinodermata; class Echinoidea; order Camarodonta; family Strongylocentrotidae; genus Strongylocentrotus; species Strongylocentrotus purpuratus. The sequence continues at coordinate 119,510 of NW_022145515.1, forward strand.
TATTTCATCTTTGTTAACAAGCCCAAAATACAAAAAAGTTGCCCAACAAGTATTGAAGATCTGTACTGATAAAATATTTGAATGCTGGACAAATCTAATATCTACATACATTCATACCTGTAAGATCGGGTGGACTTATTTGGTAATCAAAAATGTTTGCCCTTTCAGCATAATCATTTGAAAAAATTCCCACGAAACTGGGGCTAGGGAATCATAATACATTGCACATCTTGAATGTAACTTCTGTGAGGTTTAGTGTGCAATAGTTCCCTATATCCCAATATTTCTTGTTTTTATTTCTTAATTATCACTGTTATTACCCTTCCAAAAGCAAACGAAAAAAATTAAATGCTGAGTTAAACCTTTGTGCATTTAGCCCTTAGTACAGTTTAACTTTGGCCGCGACATGTTCCTAATTCCGGAGCTCGACAAATTTCAGATTGTACCAATTCTAATATAAATGTTCTATAGCTCAATTTTAACCGACTTGTATCTATTCATAATAATCATGAACAAATACAGTCCAATTACAAAATGGACACCACATCTACACCACACGGACTCTAAACCGAACATTATGAAGTAAACTTTCCTGCATTTAGTATAATGTAACTTTGGCCGCGACACGGTTCTCGTTCACAGAGCTCGACCAAAATTGGTGAGTGGTAAAAAAGAAAATGTGTTTATTTCACCTGGTGCAATAACTACGGATGATACACAGAGTCTTACAATACCTCATATGTAAACCTCCTCAAGGCAAACTCTTTGCAAGAAACCGAATTTCTTCTTTTATTCCATATCTTTTGTAAACTAGGAAGAATATTGAAGTTGACGTTTCATATTGGTATGTGCTATATAATACGGTTAAAAATATAACTGTTTACAACTGCATACGTACACGGTTGGAGAAAATACTCCTTCTGAATAATTGAAATAGCGAATGATTTATTGTAAATTATATAAAATGCGTCAGTGCCGGCATTCTGCCAATTTCAAGAGCAGAAATTGGCAACAGCAATAAACTAATAAAAACATGTTTTCCTCCGCGATTGAGTTTCCCACACTGTGTACACGTGGGGTAGTTACACGGATTTTACAATGATGGATTTGCACTAGACGACTTTGCTTAAACCAATCCGTGCATCCGATTACAGTTATTTGCAGAACATGCTCGAATCACGGTGCTTGGTGAGATCATTTCTATATATGTCCATTAGCTTTCTAAACATGTCGATGAATATTCACCTAGATACTAACAAACGCAGAGCCGCAGATTTACCACAGCTTCTTTATATTTTGAGAATTTTACGATTTCGAAGTGTTTTATTCCAATAATAACGGTATACAGACAGGAGTCTACTTCCTCTGTCACCCTCTCATGACTACTGATTTACTACTAATTGAAGTTATTCTGATTTACTCAGTCGAATTGATCATATGTTCCGTTCTTACTTTAAGGGATCTCATGATCAACACGCCGAGCATTTTCCTACAACTATTAAATCACCAGATTGAAATGAACCTTTTGATTATTTGACGTTATTCTGTATTTTCACCAATAAGATCTGAGTGATTAGGGGGTACAAAATAATACAAGTACATGTACACATCCTGCTTGTAATCTCCCCGTGGCACGTAATGTGGCGATATAAATCATAACTGTATGTGCTTTATGAACAACTAGCAGGCCCATAGCTATTCGAACGACTAAAATAAATTCTGGTTGTGACGATTTTATAGCGTTACAGTGAAACGGGGAAAACTGGCTTAGTGACCACCAGTACATAAAAACCACCCGTCTATAAAGACCATCTTCATCATGATTCCCATTTCTCGTCAATATGATTCAAACAGTCCTGTTCTTAAAAAATATGTACACTGTATATCATTGCCCTCTTGTAATCTGTTTATATACAACTTGTCTACAAAAGTCGAAGTCCAATGTGTTTAGTAATTCTATGTTTCTTAATTAATTGTTTTTGTTTTACTTGATCTAGTAAACGTTTATCACAAAATTATAAAAATCATATTTCTTTCTTTCTTGTCTATTCTTCATATTACGATACATAATATATATTTGTATGTGCCTTTAATTCATTTCATGACGTTAAAGGTCATGACCCCTAGAGGTTGAAGGTCATATGTCACTCGGGGGGGGGGGTGGAGGTGTCATGTATCCGAGTCTGGAGGGAGCAAACATTGAACTTGAAAGAAACATCAACCTCCCCGGGGAATAACAGTGGGTCGAAAAAAGAGATCGAGCCGGTTGTTTGTATTATTCATTAGGTAGACAGATATCGAATAAAGCTCTGAGCATTCAGATTGCACGGGCAAAAGGAGGGGAGGGGGTATGCCAATATATAATGCAAAGAGATGTGACAGACATAAATGTATTTGTTCAAAGTGTATACTCCGAAAAAGTAAATACAGAGAATATTTGGCCCTATCCAACTAACTATTTAGGTAAAGGGTCCGAATACATTTACAGTCATGCATATTACATACTAATACGTATGGATAGCCCAGCTCAGCATTACTAACATGATATTCGAATCCCGACACGGCACTAATATCCTTTGGCAAGATATTAACCTGCACTTGCTACTCTCCACCCAGGTGTTAAATGGGTACCCGGTAGGATGCGACCGTCATTGTTGGTCAAACAGTTTTTGAGCGTCATATAACGCCTGGCTCGAATGCTCCCCAGGGAGTGGAGATTGTGTACACATTTTGTGCGGGCAAGCACTGAATCCAATGACCGGGGTAATAGTATATTTGTAAAGCGCTTAGAGACATTTTGTATTAAGCGCTATATAAAAATTAAATATTATTATTATTATTATGATATTGCTGGTGTTTGTTTTGACTACATTATTTGAATTATCTAGCGGTGACATTGGTCTAAATAATGCACGTGGGTTTAGGTAGACACTTTTAACCACACGACCGTTCATGACAGTTACTAATCTTTCATTTTTATTTCGGTTTTAAAGCTTATCTGCCGTAGTTTACAGGAGGGATTAGACTGCCCTGCAAGGTCACTGGACAGGTGGTTATCTCATCAACTCAGCTCTCAGTTAACATAAGCAAAAGAGGATCATGGGGGACCACTGGTCACCGATTAGGCATTGTTTGTTATATAGAGGGCGCAAGTAGCTACAAGTAGTGCAGTGGGCCTTTAAGAGGTGGCCTATGAGATCTCAAAACGTACTTATGACCAAAAGTACAGTCCATTTTGTTTGTGGAGGGCCAGAAGGGCGTTAACATTTTGTGGATTAACATGATTTCCCATCCTTCTGGATCTGAGAAAGCGATGTCTGTAAACAAGGGAGCATAATAACACATCTACGCACATTTTCATACTGTTATTACTTTTAATGGGAATTACGTATGAAGCAATAGTAAGCTTAAGCACTCAAGTACGAATCATGCGAGTATCGAATTCCAATCACTATCAGATCCGTGTATTGCATTTTGATAGGTATATTGATAATAGTTTGGAAGAGTATTTCACTTCGTCAACGGTTTCGATGTGTACATAACTAAAGTTAGGGGATCTCGATAATTTAAAAAGTTGTGCAAGCGAAGCATCTGTGTACTTAAAACTCAGAAATAAATAGACTAATGAAAGAAAACAAATCTATTATCATTGGACAGATTTCCACTCGAGTACTCACTTACAGTGAGCTACTTGAGAAATAGGTAAACAAACTTCGCAAAAATGAGCTCAGGATCGAAACGTAGGAAATTGTTGTGCAGTAAAATTATGCTAGTGGGTTCATGAATCCAGAGCCATATCTAGGTTCCCAGGAAGCCCCTATCATAGGACGGGTTCGTGCTCAATACAAATTGAATAGCGAACTTGTTGGCAAATTGGCTGACACCACCTCCAAATTCAAAAGGTTCTCAGAACGTCCCTTACAGTGCACCAGTTTGTGAATCTGGGGCCTTCTACGATTTAACCATTGGGCGCGCGAGGGAGATGAATTAAGATCGATCTTTCGTGTACATTAATCCATTGACTCCTGAATTGTATAGGTCCCATAGACTTAGCACGGGGACCACCAGGTTCCCGTAAGCAAAGGGTTAAGCTTGTTTGAATACAGAACAGTTAAAAAGAATAGTGATCTTTCGTAGATGTGAACATATTATTCTTTCTTCAATCGTGTGCAGTCAAACCTGTCTAAGTGGCTACCTGTCTATAATAATAATAATCTTTTAAAGTCCACTCCAAATTTTATTAAGTTAAACCGAAAATGGAAATTCTTTTTGCCCAATTGATCGTGAGCCCAGCAGCCACTGAGCAGCGCCAGATCGACGTTGCTCTGTCCCTTATTGTTGAACGCCAAACAAGATAGCAGCAACTCCCGTCTTTTAACGTCTGTTGGTATGACGCGGCCGGGGTTTCGAACCCATGACCTTCCGGTTGTGAGGCGAACGCTCTACTGACTGAGCCAACACACCGGTATCTATTAATGGTCACACTAAAAGAACATGTATGTGAAAAGACATCTGGAAATGCTACCTTTCTACCGGGGCCACTGTTTCTTTTCCTAATTTAGTATTAAACAGCTTGATTGTTATTAGTTTGAATCTCTATATTATTATCACGTGAATTCTAACAGTACAACTGTATGGACGTTTACTAATTTTGTTAATATACAGTAAGAAAGAAAATGGATTACCCAGAGCTGATGTTACCATCAGTTTGAGATTTTAAAAAATGGTTCGGAACAAAAGCTCAACAAAATGAAGGATAACAAAAAAGAATATGAAGACGTCATCTCCAAGGTAGCATATATGACATTGGTTTAAAAAAAATATCTATAAATAAAATCAATGATTAGATGACACATCCGGTGATTGGAGAACTAAGGCAATCATATGCATTACTCATATAGAATTTCTCCATTTCTTCTTCAACTTCACTTCTATATCTTTCTCCCTCTTTGTCTATCCGATCCTCTAACAGATGAAAATTTTCATCGCTGTCTAGTATTGATTTATAAAAGTCTTCATCAATTGTTGTATAGTGCTTTCGGCGATTCGTTACATGTGCCATCTAAACGAAATTAGTTGAATTCCATCCAAGTTTTTTGCATCAATAAATGTAATCGGAATCTTTAAATCTGTATGATCGAGATGTTCTGTCTAGATGACTGAAAAACATATCATCTGAAAATCGTAAGCCCAATGTTTTCTTGTCAATGTGTGTGATGCTAGAACGTGATGTATAATTGAAATGAAAGTATGAACGAATGGGAAATATTACTTCTGAAAGGAACACGTCAACTTACAGAGTTCCTTCTGTTTATGTTGAGTTTGTGATGTGTAACGGATTGAGGCCCGAAACACTATGCCTGGAAATATTTCAATTGAGTTTGGCTCACAGTATTAGGTAACAGTTTCCAGTCACGTTTCTTGCTTATCGATATAAGTGACGAATGTATCTTACATTAACCCGATTCTGCTACCGTATTGTTACCGCTTTTGTAACTGTATGATTAACACTTACATACGTTACCGCATGGTTACCGCTTTTGTTACTGTATGATTACCACTTACGTTACCCTATGATTATCGCTTATGTTACCGATTGGCGCACAGTATGGTTTCATGGTAGAAATGCAATGCGTAAGAGCAGATAGACATCGGTGATAAAGAAATTAATTGTGAATTATATAAGTAACAAAACATTACATGTCTCCTAATTTAACATCTCATGTCCATCCAAATAAGATGCTGTATAACGGATTAAAAATGATATCATGTCTGTAACAGTCTGTTTATGATTCGAGCAATTTTTCTGCAAAAACGCTGTCAAATGAAGATGTGAACGTCTTAATCATTCAGAAATCTTGTATTCCTTTTAAAAATGTGCATGTAGTTCGAATAATCTGTTTTCCAAACAAGACGCTATATCGGATTTCAAAATTATAGCCATGCGTGTTCATGATTCGAGCAATTTTCTGCAAAAACGCTGTCTTAGGAAGATGTGAACATACCAATTTTGCGAAAATTCTTGATTTCTTCTAAAAATGTTCTCTTGTAGGTCGGTAAATCTGTTTTACCTTTAAAGACAAAAAATATACCATTTATAAGATCAGTGACGTGAGATATTCATTTATTTGAATGCCTCTACTGTTTTGTCAATCCGAATTCAGAAATGCAACTGTTCGAGATCTTCAGAAAACAAATATTATTAACACCTACAAAATTATATAAAAGAGTGCCTCGATAAGAAAACAGGTAAGGAAGAATTTTTGACGAAGATCGAATAGGTTTTTTTACTTTCATATATTATAGAATTTGTATACGGTCTATACAGATTATTCAGCCTAAGGCAAGTGTTTGATACCTATTAAATCATGTAATGTCACATGCAAAACGAGCATTTGAGAGCTGCGTGGCACGAAATATATTCACTAATATCAAATTCATCGCACCTTTCAGGAATGTCTAATGTATAGCTATAAAGTAAAATTAGATTGAGGGAAATTATCAATGTCCCGTTGACGTTAAAACTACAGTTTCAAAAATATTCCTGTCTTTTACAAGACACGAACAACTCATTATTTCAAATTCGTTTCGGTTCGTTTAAATGCAAAGAAACATCAGTAGTTACATTCTTTTTCTAATATAACATTCTGCATACACAAGAATAAACTTTGTGACGGAAGAATTAGAAACAGCATTGAAATGTAATGTTTGTATTATTTAAACAACACAGTTTAATATTATTTCCAATACTTCCGTCTGTATACTGTAAAAATTAAAACGAAGTAAGTAACTAACAATTATATTGACTTTTATATTTAGGTTTCCTCACCAGATCCAGTCGAGAACCACTAACAAGACAGTTTCGACTAGCAATCCAGATAGACAAATAATTCCAACAAGTCACGCCGGGGAAGATAATTCCAACTTGTTACGACAACGCAATCTAAAACAAGTCTTGAAAGTTCTATTCAATCCCAACACACGCAGCTGGCAACACAACTCCAGGTAGGTCTAACTATCTGAATGACTGCAAAAGCAACTTTCCTTTTGCCTTCTCCCCGTCCCATAGATGTTCACTCAACGCTTCCCAGGCTTTGTGTGATGAGTGAGCGAGCGAACACTGATAGTTTTATGTCTTGCTCATCGGGATTGAACGTGGGAGGATGGGAATTTTGTCAGGATGCTATCATCGAAGGTTTATTCTCGCTCCCAGCCGCATTGATTTAATTACAGGATGCTAGCCGTATGCTTCTGAAGCCTGGGCGCATGATACATGTATGTAAACGTGATAAAGAGTTAACGACGACTGGGGTTTTCGGTGTTATAATTATCATCTGTTTACTGCCTATCATTATTTTCCTTCTCTAACCAAATAAATGGCGGCCTTTTAATATCAGTTTTATTACAATATTGTATTGATTAGTTAATATTTGAGAAGCTAAATGAGTAACTGATGATATCTAAATGTCCATGCAATGATTATTACGTTTTTTTTTTAAAGCAGTTGGTCATGTATGAAGTCTCTCAAAAAGATATTTGAAAATACACACATTATCGAATCCATTACCCTTCAACTCCCTTTAGTAGTTTAAATACTAAAAAAAAAAAAAAAAAAAAAAAAAAAAAAAAAACACTTGCATAGGAAACATGCACAATGGCGACAAACGACAGCCAGCGAGAACAACAAGAAAACACAACAAAAACGAAGAATATAAAAGATACTTTCTTTCAGACTTGAAGGTAGTCTCCCAAACTATTGGGCCGCGAATACAATTGGCCGAACGGAGTTGTTTAATATCGTGACGTATAAGCCTCTCATTAAGGAGCACAACCGAAAATTAAACCTCTTCACTCGAGAGTGTGTGTGTTGTGTGATCAAGAGAGTACGTCGAGAGGAGAGTACGAAAGAGAGAAAAAACGAAATGGTGCAAGACGAGAAAAAGGAGATCGAGTTTGATAGGGATGATTATAGAGATCTCTCTTTCTCCCCCCCCCCCTCTTTCTCTCTCTCTCTCTCTCTCTCTCTATATATATATATATGTGTGTGTGTGTGTGTGTGTGTGTGTGTACATTATTATACATTTATGTTGAATATTAAATTATCTATATGATTAAGAGAGAGAGAGAGAGAGTGAGGGAGGAAAAGAGAAAGAGAGAAGTAAGAGATTGATAGGAAGATGTGAGACAGGGTACATTGGAGAGTCAGAAGGAAAGATAAAGGTGAAGAGAGAGGGAGAGAGAGAGAGAAAGAGAGAGGGGAAAAAGTGAAAGTTGGGGAGGGGAAGAGGTGAGAAAGATAGAGATTGAAAGGGAGAGAAAAGATTTAGGAGACGTGGAGAAAAAAGGGGAAAGGAGAAGGAGAGAGAGAGAGGGAGAAAGAGAGAGAGAGAGAAAGAGAGAGATAGAGAGAGAGAGAGAGAGAGAGAGGGGAGGGGGAGAAGGGGGCAGATAAACAGAGATAGAGAATCGCACGTAGATGTTTGATACTGTGTCAGATGGTTGCTATTGATACGCGTTAATTAGTTCAAAATCCGTCGCCCACACGCTTCCTAGAAGATGAGGGAAAAATTGGAATTTCAAACACTCAAAGCTTCTACGATCGAATTCGTTTTTGATACATCACCTCACTTTCATCCTAATCCATAATCTGTCTTACCGTGAACAGTGTGAATTATTAACCGATGATGGATTTAGTTATGAATATGATACGCAAATCACTTCCTCTCACGGTCTGAGTTTCCGCCTCCCCCGTTTTTAAACCTCGGAAAAAATTTCGTCGGATGTACATATACGTATAAATTTGTTTATGTTAAGTAAATCTATTAAGGAAATTGATTTTAAAGCAAAGTTATTTTTTTGGAGTCAATCTAATTTCATGCATTTTAAAATTGTCTTACATAATCAGAATAGGGAAAAGTTAAACCAGGGCATGTGAGTTTAAAGTCTCACCTCCCTGGTTAAACTGATGTGCAATCTGCTATAAAAACAATTTATATACATATATTTATTTTATTTGAAATGAATGAGGTATAATGTATTTGTGTATACTATTTCTATAATATCGATGTTAAACTGATTCATTGTGGCCTTTGAAATTAGGCGCGCCATCTTTGTATTTTTAAAAGGTCAATGATATTCTCCTTGTACATCGACCACAGCATAAGTACGGTAAAAAAGGGGAATATTGGTATAGCATCTTAAACTTTGGTAAAAAAGTGAAGGTTGAGCTAAAAAATTGAAAAAACCTGATTCAATCTTTCATCTTTGCGGTAATTTTTAGCAATAGCTGAAGGCGTAATTGAAACATCTCTTCTTCAGAATTTACCCTCCTTCCTATGAAAAATACCAAGCAGATTGCTAACAGAGTCAGTTTGAGAGGGATACCTTGCCTAATGAAGTAGGTTAAAACCGCCGCTTAAAAATGATCCCTTTTCCATGTATAAAAGAAATCAAATAATATCCCAACAGAAAAAATAGCAATGGTCTAATCATAATCGGATCATGGCAAGGACGAAACAAGACAAATACTCCATCAGTGTATATGTGGAATTAGGTCTCTACTAGTTTTCTTCATAGCTCTGTAGAAGGAATTTATGACGATGTTTACTGCGTTTGAATATAACCACAAAGATATTCCCGAGATGTTCTCGTAGTCCTCCCTACTGACAAATTCGATGATGGTAAAGGATTTTAAGAAATTGTGACCTCTATAATCACTTTGTGGGATAAATATAGCTATGCCGCATGAAAGGGATATTAAGAATGATTAAACAAGTTAAATAACGTTATAACAAATTTCGGTGGCACAATTGTGTGTGTACTTTTATGCTGTTTACCAATATCTGTTTGAAGCGGTCTTCTCTATGCAATTTCTGTCTGCTATTATTCATTGCGTTATAATCTTGTTAACAGGTCTAAGAAAGTCACTAATAATATATTGCTTTCAGCGCGTTGAGCTTTAGACAAAAAAAACCAGCATCAGTGGTATGGTATCGAATGTCATTCTTTGATTTTTACCAAGGGAATTAAAATGTCCATGTGGACACGGTCTTGATGCATGTAGAAGAGGTTATTGATCTTTCGCACCATGCACCTCTCTTCACTGTCACTAGTGGCTTTGCGGTATATCAACACACGCGAGGTTTATGATTGTCTGCCAAAAATTAGTTTGGCCAAGCATTGGCGCCATGTTGTGAGATATAACATCATAGCGCCAACACACGGGATAAAAATTAATACAATATTTTATATATTGAACAACATGCAACATTATTGTAAGTACATGTTTAGTTCGTGGGTATATTAAGAGGTAATGGATGTGATAGGGTAATAAGAATTTAATTAAGAATTATAACAATACTAATTATAACCATACAAATGAAAAGCTAAGATAGGACTTGGTAGTAGCGAGGGACAGAGAGGCACAACTCGAAAGACATCATACTTAGATGAGTAGAGAGAGAGAGAGAGGGGGAGAGAGAACGAGAGAGAGAGAGAGACAGAGAGAGAGAGAGATTATGATGCGGCAGCTATAGAGCAGTATGATCAATCAAGAGGCAAAATATTCTCTATTAAAGTAAATACAGCTCTGCATGTTACTCCATGCACATTGTCTAATCCAGTTTTAGCATGCCTCATCACAGCGCTAAATTGGCAATAATTCCTCTCCGAAACATAGATGCTGGGACATCTGAACCCATCCCGCCAATTACGGAATTCGAATTATTCGAATGAGATGTTTGATGTTGTCATAGTGGAGCTAGAATATCTGTCATCCCGGGCCCTTTCCTCGCGGAGACTCTCTCTGATCACGCCGCGGGGTAAGTCATACACCAACATGACGAAGGAGACTTAATAATTGAGAAGTGCAATAAAAACCTGCGACAATAATTGCTACAGGGTAACTTCCTACCCCTAACCGATTTCCGAACCCCAATCCTAAACCCAACACTACCCCCCCCCCCTCCATACCTCAGTCACAACTATAGGCGTTGTGGCGTGCGCCTGTAATCCAGCTAAAAGTGGAAGTTACAAACTGATTTTTAGCCGAGGACGCAGGTTCGAAACTGAGTCACGTCTTTCGGATGGTGACGTTTAAAGGTCGGTCCCCAGACGTAAATTCAATTCAATTCAATTCAATTCAATTCAATTTCTGGTTTATTGCAAATAAAATCATACTGCATAAAAAGTCCGGAGACTCATACAATTCAGTTTACAAATTATAAATACATACAAGAATAAAGAAATCAATACTTTTAGCAATCTTTATATTAATTACTGATTATAATGAACTAAACAACTCATTTCAAACAATCGTGAAATAATACATGTTCTAATTATGCAGTTGTAACATTTAAATAGTAAAATGATTGATACACGTCTGTTAAAACCCAATACACAGACACACCTCAGCCACATTAACGAGACCGACACCAGACCGAAAACAGGCCGATCGAACAATTGCATTACCCCTAGTGGCCAATGGAGTCGGTCTTTAGACAGTTCGGCTGTGTGACTGAGGTACCACCCCAACTACTTATACTTGTGACAGCATAAAAGCCTGGAGCATTATTTTGTCGCCGCAGCATAATGCCTGATCACTTAAACGTCATCTCGTAAACAAGGAATAACACCTTTTCAAATTGTGTATGCATTTTTTTCTTCTTACAGTATCGAGCTTCCGAAGAACATGATTCATGGGTGACAGCAGCATTCCCATTTTGTCTCTAATTAGCATATTTCAGTCTATTCAGATGACTTTACCGCAGGTACGTTCTTCCAGTCATTTCCTTTACGCAGGTCATAGACGTTTTAGACATTCGCTTTTGTAAACATGCAAGCCTATTTATGATAAATACTTTGGAGATTGTCAGTAATTCGACAGTTACATGCAGGGCTGATTTCGACGAACTCGATGTGAAAAAGAAACGTCACTTGATGAAATTTAAAAAATAAATTGGGATAATGAGAATGTGACAAGAGCAAGAGAGATACAATGGACAATGAGAGATTGGAGGAAAACGATATAAGGAGACAGACAGGCAGAGTAAGAGGAAAAAAGAGGGGGGGGGGGGTTAGTAGGATGAGGCGGGGTCTCCCCCCCCCCCCCCATAATTTGAAAGTAAAAAAATAGAAGCGTATTACGAATCCAAGCAACCGAGTAATTCCACTCTATCAAACAATGATTATCGAAAGGATTGGAAATTACCTTCTTAACGTTTTTTCTCTTTCAAAAATGATATTTGATACCGGATACTTGAGATTAGCTTTTAAAAAGTCAAAGTACAATTACTGCACATTAATGATACACAAACTCCTCCGCACTACAGCGCATTATTATATAAACTTTGTCATTTTAATGAGAGGGGGAAAGTTAATGCGAAATCGCAGCTTATTTTAAGTTCTCCTCTGAAAAATGTGATTTATCACTTCGTTTAAAGTGTCCATCTGATGCCGAATAAAAGTCACGATAATCTAGATGAATGGGGACGGGCTGATGTGTATTATAGGTGAGGCGGGAGGGGGGGGGGGAGGGCGTGATACAGAAAGACTGACAAAAGAAAAAGATATAAATTGCGGCTAGAGAAAGAAAGAGAGAACAATACTAAAATCGTATACTACAAGAAGCAATGCGATTGAAAGTACCCAGGAAAATGAAACGAGGCAACAAATCTTTTTTGAAACCAAAAAAAAAAAAACGAACGCAAAAAACATAAAGATATGTACAGAAAACCCTTTTTCCCTACGGTCCAACCATAATATAAAGATGTTAGGGCTTACTGCGTTCCATCGGGTATTCACGTCAGGTCGGTTGTTGCACGACCTTCCGTAAATACATACCCCATGTCAACGGAAGGTCAGGTGATTCACATTGTCGAGTTACGCGATATTTGTGAAAAATGCCCCTTTATATTCACGAAAGGTAATGTGAAATGAATGGGGGGGGGGGGGGAAATCACAATTTATTCAAAGATGGTCCTTGGGATAAAATCAATATTTCTACATGGACTTTTGATGATGTAGTGTCAACCACTAGCCCCCTTTACGAGCTCTTATGATTATTGATCTCGTCAAAAAAGTGTCGCGTTAAAGCGAGAGTTTTTGTAGGTTTGCTATAGGCTTTTCAGGAAGTGTCAAGTAAATTGAACCCGATATTTTGGTGATAAGAGGGGTGTACTTCATAAACGTTACACCAGAAAACTTCGGGAATCTTGGCTTGATTATTCACGAAAGGTGTAACACGGAGACAACGAAGTAAGTAAGAAGTTAGTAAATCGCAATTTTTGGACCATAATTGAATATGGACCTACATGTATAGTAGAACGTTAAGAAACTAGAAGGAGAAGGTTTCTAGATGACAAGGGAAATGCAATATTTACATACTTATGAAGACAGAGGAGAAAACAGAGGAAAGTTTATTTGAGGAAAAGGAACCTGTGGCTGTATATAAAGATATTTCGGAGAACTGGAGACGGATGGAAATTAGCAACACAAAATGAGCATTCATCTTTAACAACATCCGAACGCAAAATAAAGTATGTATTCCAATCAGAAAATGTTGGAATTCTAATTTTACTTTTTTAAACTAATTTTTATTCAGTTAGGTATATAATAATTTGTATCTCCGTATGCATTTTCAACTTTGCATAAATTGTATGCATTGTAACCGCCATAAAATATTCTGAAATACTTGCTTGTATAGTTCTTGTATGACGTCAATCGGTGAAAATTTGCGGGGTGTCGAATGAAATATTGAATGAAGGCGGACTTGAAAAGTGTCATTTTTAGTATGGCCTATACATCAGACATACCCCCAAAGGGCTAAGTGAACTCATGTCACCCTTTACAAATCAAATCGCATTTTCGAATATTAATCCAAGACCTCAAAATACTAATTATTCTCCTTTCTTTAGAAGGAAACATTGCTTTGTTTTGATAAGACATAAGTAATACACAGTACCCTGTTGGATCTACACGATTGGTATTCCAAAATTGACGATTATTTGCTCTATAAAATGATAAGAATAATCGAAAATAGAGGAATATTTATTTTGTTCTCTTTTATTAGCATGTGTATTATGGTTAACTTTTGATCAATTGCTTGCTGTGGATCACTGACAATGTACTCTAATATTTATATTTATTCTTACCAAGCAAATCGATATCTGTACTTTTTATACTAAAAATAGTATACGATTTATATCCGCATCATGCTGCTACGTACATTTTTTTCATCTCACAGTGACATTTTGAAATGTTAGTTTTTAACACCCTCTTTTTTTAGCTCACATCAGCCTTGACCGACTTACTTTATCTTAACTGTCCTATTTTCTCTTTTTAAATTGATCTCTCAGTTATGCTTCCTGGAAAAAAATATCATGAAATAATTTGGGAACCTTCGGCGTTCTTTACTCTATTATAGATAAATTTTGTGCTCTTCTACAACACTGATGAATTATGTTAAGTAATGTTTGGAGGTCTGTTTAACGGCGTTAATCACATGGATTATGGAATTCTTTTACCATGAAACCAGAAGAAGGGAGCAATTGCTATATAGGGAGGCAATAGGGCAATGTGACCCTCTTAACAAAAAAACCCAGCAAACATCATAGTCCTGCCACCCCCCACCATTTATTTTCTTTCTCCTCTTCATAATTCAGCTGCCTTCCCATGAAAGGTCGGTAGATATCCATCACTTATGTTTATTAATAAAGAATCATTATTGGAATTTAACATAAGAGTTCTTTTCATGTTGTGCCTTAAGGTTAATCAAAGGGCATCATTTCCAAGAAAGAAAGGAGAAAGATAGGGGAGGGAGGGGTGTAGGAAAAGAAAGAGAGAGAGGGAGAGATAGAGGAAGAGAGAGATATAGGGCAGACAGACGCAAAAGAAGAAAAGACGGATAGTTACAGGGAGAGAAAGAGAGGAAAAACGAGACCACATTGCAGAAAGTGAATGAAAGATAACAATGACAAAAATAATAATACTACTAATGATAATAATATGTCTTGATCACCCAGGGTAGCCTCATCAGTATTCGTAATGGTCTCCCTGAAGGCTCTGCAATCATTTCATTACCCCAGCTTTGAATGAAGAAGAGACCGTGAGGCTGCGATAGAGAAAGAAAGGGAGAGAGATAGGGAGAAAGTGAGAAAGAGACAGAAACAGACACGGTGAGAGAGTCATTGAGAGGGTAAGAGAGAGAAAGAGAGAGAAAGAGAGAGAGATAGAGAAAGAGAGAGAGAGAGAGGAAGGAGATCAAAAGAAAGAGTTGGAGAGACAGAGGATAGCGAAAGGACCAACACATCGTCGTGATTTGGAATAAAAGAGCCTTCATCGAGAGTCCTCTCTGTCTTGAGTTTATTCCAACGCAATCATTACTTGCTTCTAGGAAACCAATGATGGGTAGAACGCATACCTTATTATCCATAAAAAGTCCCTTTTACGATGTCGCATCTGTGCCACATATTATTAACGTCGCGGCAACTAAAGACTTACAGAGAAACACATGCATTGAAAGTGAAAATCATAACATAGAGACGTGATTGCATCAAGCGATGTTAATTATCAAGAAATCCAAGTTTTGTTTTCCTTCTCATTTTTGTAATCTTAATCATTAGCTTCCACGTCTTCCAGATTTGTTTGATGGCGCCACATAACAGCAGTCCTTATGCTCGATATTTTTCCAATGTTGTGGTATATGGAATTGGGGAAAATTCGACAATTTTGCGTGCTCGCGAAAGGAATTCATTTCAAGACACATATTCCGGGAAATGTTAATGCACGGATAAATTAAGATTCATTCTAGTTAAGTGTGCTTAAGTGTGTTTTTGTTTTCCTAATTTATACAAAGTAAAGTTAGGTTCTTCTGCGTTAAACATCTGATATCAGATTTGCATTTATATCAAGAAAATGTATTGAAATCAAAATTGGTCGTAGTCAGATGTAGAACAAATTTGATTTCTTTCCTTCTACCTTAATGTAATAAACGATGTATCGTGCGCCAAGTCCGATTGAACCCGTATTTCATGGAAATTATAATTTTGTCCAATAAAAAAGAAATGGAGTCACGTATGAACTTTATCAATATGCGAACACGCCACATACTATGCTTATGGCGTATTCATCGTGATAGGGCGTAGTCCACGACTCCACGGCGTGCCCCTCGCCTTCCATTTGCAAGGCTCAGGAATATTTGTAAATATAATGCATAATAGCAATCTGTGGTTTTCAGGAAAACGCCTTGCATTCTCAAAACTGTGCATCCTATATAGACCCCTTACCGCTTGACGTGGTAAGGAAGTTTCTATTACACCGCCCTTCGATACGTCAAGTATCTTGAATCTGGGATTGGCAGCCCTCGACCAGTGAAAACTAAAACTAAATTGTCAGGTAATGTTGTTATGATGAAAATAAATTGGCCCCAAAGCAAGGGTACACCCAGAATAACTCCTGCATTCCAGGAAACCAGTTTCATAAAGAAGGGTTTTATGATATCTCTTCATCATATTGTTTTTGATGTTCTCGTCTACCATAAACAACCCTGGCTGTTGTATTGATGAACAGTGGACTGGTAGTGCGTATAAAAAAATTTAACAGCCCCACTCGTTTTCAAAGCATTATTCAAAGCGTTTTATACAACGATTAACATTGCTGTACAAAATCGAATGAGTTCCTACTAACGTATCCTTTTCCCATACAAAACCATGTTCAAAGCGTCAACTCTACCGTGCAACAACATGGTATTTATAATCCACTAGCGTTTCTAAGGAAACACTCTATGTTTGAAAGCGCTGTTCGAATCGTAATTTAAAAGTCCATTATGCACAGGATTGAACTCGCAATCTGGATGTTTCAGTATACTACTGTATTCATTAGCAATATGCTGTATAAAACCATTCACCCGACAGGCATATAATAGGGACTTTTAGATTTGAACGTCGACAGCTTTGACTGCAGCGTGTGACGTCATTTTAAGGCACTGCGCATGCGTCACGTCGTCTCAGTCGGCGATCGAGAATGCGTCAACCTTGATTTTCCTAAATCTAGTATGGTACTAACTGTATATGCCGCGTGCGCATAACATATACAGTTCCTTAGGTAAACAAAGGAACATCCCTTCACTGCTATTATGTAAAAATGTGTAGAACAGGTGTCACATGCATATTCACCTGTTCTACACATTTTTACATAATAGCAGTGAAGGGATGTTCTACCACAGCAATAGGCCATTTTCATAATGTAACCAAATTTCATGCATAAGTCATTGTGAAGTGCCTCAATACAAATTATTTCATTCACCTGATAAGAATAATAGTATTTCAATAGAAATATTAAATCCAAACTGCATATATTAGTTGTTGCCAGGTTGGGCAAACATTATGGCTTGACCTGAATGAAATAATTTGTATTGAGGCACTTCACAAAGACCTGTGCATTAAATCTGGTTACATTACGAAAATGGTCTATTGTTGAGGGTAGAATGAGGAACTGTATATTTTGTCCTCTTTCTTTATCCGTCATGTTCATAGTGTTACTTCCTGCATGTATGTATATCGTCGAGTGCAATCTAAAGGATTTCCAATTGTAGTCAACATGGGCAGTTGAGTACGTTGACACACATGATCAGTCGGCGTTCGTCGTGTTCTCGTCCACTCCATCTAAAAGTCCCTACTGATATATGTAAAGAGCCTATGTAAAGGGATAGGGACAAGGTCGAAAATCAAGAGCTTGTATAAGAAATATTTGTCACTGCCCCCACAATATACACCGTTCCGAAGTCTCATTAAATTTGTTTGTCGAATTAGAAGTATGTTCTTTAAATACAACACTTACACACGGTGTGGGACCAGCGAGGTGTAGCAGTTCATACACTTGACTCTCAGTAAGGAGGTTGAGGGTTCGAATGTTTGCGCGGTGCGTATGTCCTTTGACAAGCCATTTTATCCATTGTAGTCTGTCTCCACCCAGGTGGTAAATGTGTAACTTTCATTATTTCTTGAAATGCCTTGTGCGTTGATTACGGCTGCAGGAGCTTAAACTGGATTAATGATATCCAAAGTTCTTTGGAAGCGCATAGGGACGTTATATCAAAATGTGATATGCGCTGTACAGGAACGGTTAATTATCCGGCAAACGACTGCACGCACTAATATATTGAATGAAATATTCAACCAGCTTAAAACACACTTTGTATCGTGGAATCCAACATCTTCACTTTGATCTGAGAGTATTCTGCGTCGGGGATTAGACCTAGGAGAGTTGAGCCGCCAAGAGAATCGAGACACTTTGAAAGGTACCAGTATTACAGCAATCATTCACAGAATTTGCACGAGCATTGGCATTGTGCAAAAATAAAAATTGCACCCTAACATATGCACGGAAAAAAGGGTTTAAATCTGAACTGGGGCCAAATTATTATAATGGTAGTCCTGTATTTATTAAGCAAAACCACAAACCAGAGTCGTTAAAGAACGTTGATATGATAACAAATATTCAACAATAAGAACAACTTTACTGTCTATCTGTCAGCCTAACTCAGTTTGTCCCTCTTTATCTGTTTATAGCCAGAAGGGCGCTAATCCGTGTATATGGATTAACGCCCTTCTGGTTCCAAATATAAATTTTTCTATCTCTCTCACTCACTCTATTTCTCTCCCGCTCTCTCTCTCTCTCTCTTACAAATCTCACTCCTTCCCATCGTCAATTTTAACTCCCCAAGTCATGTCTGCCTCACGGTGACAACCGTAGTTAGATTCGAAAACAAAGAATACACAAGTGGCGTCACAGGGCAATTCAAAACCCAATTGCCCGTTCATACTATTCACGGTAGTTCATCTCGGTCTCAAACGGTATGCGAAAATGGACTCATCAATTACTCTTCGGGTTAATTTGTTCCGATACATATCCCTCTTCTTACCCGGGTTATCCCTTCCCCTTCACTGGTTTCCCTCGACTTTCATTTCATGGAATCGTTAAAGACACTGTCGGAAGAGAACAATTAAATAGATGAATTATATATATCAACGGAAAGTTTGTAAGCCATAGATTACAATAATATCAATTGCGATGCTATTTTAGTGTCTGCCAGAGGAGTGACAGCTGAAAACTCATAATCTAAAGCTTTAAAAAAAAAATCGTACGTTGTCTACCTAAAAACTAGCTATCGACTTGATGTCTTCATCTAATGTGACGAGTACGCATATTCAGAATGATTTTGCGATAATTAAAGGGGGATGTAGCATGACGGGACTACGTGTCTTTCCCGTGGCCTGACCCGACCGCGGTATTCACGTGCGTGCAACGTACGCGAACGCTAGCGCGCGCTGACTGTTACTCAAGTCCATTCGTTAATACGTGCAGTTGTCCAAAAGAAGTATTTTCCATACTACATCCCCTTTAAGCACGGCTCATCGCCTCACCTACGTAGGCGAGCCGATCGGGTCCACATATTATGTCGTCATCAATAAAGGAAACTCATAATACGCGCCTACATACGCCTTTTTACTTGATTAGATTAGCCCGATATGATAGAGAAGAAAAAAAATTATCCCACCTTTGGGTTTAAATACACCCTTTTATTATTCTTCTATTTTTACTCGAGTCGATAACCCGGATAAGATCAAGGAAAATTAATAGTTTATCGAATTTCCCCTTTTGAACGAACCGGAAGACATAGGCCTATTTTAAATAAAGAGGATATTTTGTTTTACCTCGAAACGTTGCTTCGGCCCAGGAGTCATTGTGTAATCAGATGCATATGAAAATATTCTTGAAATTAAGCATATATTTCTATCTTAGTGGGAGCATTTTTTTTTACAAAGCTATCGTAGGCCCTTTTTCAAATTCCTTTTTTTTTCGTTTTATATAAATTTGTAAAGCGAAACATTTTTTATAAATTGCCTATGATATTGATTGATTCGTATTTACACAGTTTTGCTGTTTGAATACGTGATTATTTGTTTTGAACGTGTTTTTACGAAAACGAATGAATTCAGCATCTACTGCGAAAGAATCTACTGTGAAAGCATTAGCTAGTCACATACCGATCAATTCAAATGTTTTCTTTATCTTATATAAAACGCGTTTCCACCCTCTCGCCCCCTCCATACCGCCGCGAATCAGACGCCAATAGAACGGCTGCATGGTGCACCACCGTTCAGACGGGGGGCAAACCGCACTCTTTATACGTTGAGGGATATGACGTGTGGTTTCCGAGGTGGCTCATAGGATTTGCTCGGCGCTGTGATGATCTGATGAAATGAAAATATCAATTTGCCCACCCAATCAACTTCCTTTTTCTTAGAACTCAATTACTTAGTAAAATACCCCTGTCGTGTGTTAATGAGGAAAAGATTCCGTCTCTTGCATTCGTTGATCCTCCTATTTTTGATGGACAGGTCAATTCCGTTTATGGTTAATGTCTATATCTTTGAAGCTGATGGTCAGTGGTGTGGCTAGGGGGAGCAGGGGGCACCGTCCACCCTTATCAAACGAAGACACAATTAGAAAGAGAGGGAGAGAGATAGAGAGACGGGAGGGGGGCAGGGACAACACAAAAATGATATGACCCCATTCCGCATCCTTCTATATTCCCTTGTTCTTCTACTCAACGGCGAATAATTGGTATTGTGTTTTTTGTTAACGTACATTCGATAGTTTAGGTAAGTCTCTATGGAGTACCATCTAGTACTGCCTCCAGCCTCCAGATTTTCCTCACTACCGTCACTTCGTGAAAACAAGGACAAATATAGGTCCATTTTCTATGGAAATAGGAAATCAGTCGGGAATCTATATTGGAAAGTGTTCTATAAACAAACACATGACAAATAACAACAGAGCGAATTAAGAAACGGTTTGTTTGCTTTTCTACATGGATGATCAAAACACTTATGTTATTTTGTTGGGAATATGACGAATGATTAACCTTATATTTGCATCAATGTTTCCGCACTTACTATTTAAAAACAGAAAAGGCACGACTCTGGTGGCTTATCTTCTTATAATTATGTTGATTAATACGAACATAGATCCGATCCAATTCAGGAATTTATAAAGCACCAATATCTAGTTGCCTAATTCTTGAGTGCCCAAAGATTGAGCTACAGATCACTTCCGGAAAAGAAAACAAAAAGAACGTGATGAGCCTTCAACCAAATTTGTCTAAATGAATGTAAGTTGAAATGTCGAAATGTTATCAATCCATCGAAGAAGATTTATTCCGTGCAAAACGCTAGTTACCCCAAAGTTAATCTTTTCATGCCATTATGAGATTAGGCTGGGCCTCCGTGTAGCCATTAACATTTAGCTAATTAGTCGAGAAATGGTTTTAGACATTTTGCTGATTACATCTTATCCGTTGCCTTCCTCTCTGATTTACCGTAATGCATTTGGATCGAATATGAGTATTAGACTTTTCTTGTTTTCATTTAGAGAGAATCCTTAGCAAAATACTTGAATCATGTATCGGTAAAAATTAGTTTGTGAGTTTTCTATCTTCTTCTCTTATCTTCCGTTGACGAAAATCGATGTCATAATTAAATACGACATAGGTACAAAAAAGCTTGCAGTATACGGCAAGCGAAAGCCTGCCGAATAAGGTTTTTTTTCTTAAATCTACGGATTGTGAAGAACAAAATAATTTTCAATTAATCTGAAATGATTTAAAGCTATTCGAAGCTAATTTGAAACATCGTTATGAAGTGCTTTTCATCAGAATGATTTACAGTGATATTTGGCCACTTTGTTGTCAATTTGGGTGACTCCAAAAACTTCACGAAATTATTCAGTTGTACTACATAATCAGGACGTCTTAGTCTTCTCTTTCACTTTACATTAGGCTCATATCGTTGACATCGTTCTTTTTGCGCTCTTTTCCACAAACATCATAATGTTTCTTAAATTCAAAACACGTTTGTCATTTTCATTTCGTTCTTTATACAGACTGAATTGTACTGTCAGGAATAATGAATGACTAATGTGGGACTGACTACTACATGACGGCGATCAATATCACATTTGGAGGGTGAAGGGAGGGGGGGGGGGGGGGGTTACATACTTACATTCAGTTAACATGGTTCATTGACACTTGCTTCTGAGGGCACATCAGCGTGCATGGAATGAACAACGCCATAAGCAACATCTGATTTTATGCCATTTTATAGTCGCTTTACTATATGAAGAGCTTATTTTCAAAAGGAGCTAAATCCACTTTTGATGAACATTGAATAATTGATATCAGAACATTGTTCCCTAAAGTACCTGTCTTTCATCAATATCATTAACCTATATTTTTGGAGCAATTATGAAAAAAAATGCACTTTTAAATATAACTTTTCCATAGACGCCTGTACAAAATCTGGTAAACAATTTATTTTTTCTCCGAAGTTACAAATTGGAATGGAATTATAACTCCTCTAAACTCTTCATATGTTTATCTCTCTTCCTTTAAATCAAATCAATGAAATAATGATAAATCAAATATCATGGTCTTTACCCTTGCAGGGCAGGAATTGTTAAGGGTTAGGTTGATTATATGCCATTCTTCCAATTGGCAATAATAATATTTTTCTTTGGACGTGATGAAGGTTCTAATATAAATGTAGTTTACTGAAAATTCTCAGTAAACATCGGAATGAATTTTAGCGAACAGCTGAATACTAGTCAACTTTTATCGCAAAACAATGACCTTTAACCTCTCAACCTGTTGCCGATACAGGGATTCTGAAATTATTTTCCTTCCAAAAATAAAGAAGAGATACAAAATACATTAACAAATTGAAAAGAGATAAGCAACAAAAAGGGCCCTTTACTCATGCATCTGTTATATACTTAGGTCTCTGAATAAACAAAATATTAAACCAAAGTAACAAAATGTGGAACGAATGTCATAAAAGGGTGAAGTGGCCAATCACTCAAATATAATTATACTAATGCAAATCTCACTTACCGAATGGAATCAGATTGTATGCGCGATGTAATTAGACTGGAAGTAATTGGTTTTAATGTGCGACATGGAGCGTCGCTTGACTATTTCAAACGGCATTTTGGATGGGAGTCGCTACGGTGTTTGAATTAAATTAGCCGTCACATCAAAGTATGGGGAAAATGTCCGAAAAATAGAGAAAGAAAGGCATGAATGAATAAACGAATAAACAAAAGATTAGAATTAATAAGCCTAAGCGTAGAGATTTCCCAATAATATGAAAGCAAATCGTCACATTTCAAGTTTGCCGACTGAAACAATTTTCCGACAAACAAAATGAAAACGGGTCATTCAGTTTTGTAATCCACAGACGAGGTAACATTTTTTAATCGCGATCAGAATAGGCTATCCCTCATTTTTGTGTGTGAACCTAAATATTTCACTAAAAAGTGCGATACTGATTGCGATTAGAATTTCACTGAAAGTTGGATTTTTTGTTTAAAACAATCGCGATTATTTGGCCGAGCTATTTGTGTGTGGACATAATCGAGATAACAGCGCCTGTCGAGAAGTGAGAAGATGAACTGTGGCACAAAATAGGTGAGAATTGAATCGCGATCCAAATCTCACTAAGTATTTGTGGGTAAATGGGCCTTTTCTCCTGAACTGTACATTAAGATGTCGATTCCACCTAGTGCTTTAAACTCTTATCCTGCCACAGGGCTAACCCCCATTGTGCCACGGCCCCAAATCCCCCAGTACCAGGTTGTTTTGGAGATAATCTGATTAACGCGATGGTTCCAGGAATAGCGCGTGCTAAACACTAGGCACAGTCCAATGGGCATGAACAATAACTGCTATTACATTTACGTGAAATCATGCAAGAAGCAGAGGAGCAATAGCTTGCTAGCGTGTACATGACACCTTAACAAT
The DNA here is from genome assembly GCF_000002235.5 of Strongylocentrotus purpuratus. NCBI lineage: Eukaryota > Metazoa > Echinodermata > Echinoidea > Camarodonta > Strongylocentrotidae > Strongylocentrotus > Strongylocentrotus purpuratus. The sequence goes on from NW_022145515.1 coordinate 143,367, forward strand.
AGCGTGCATGCAGCCTTATGGCAGGCTATGAGTTAAAGACGGCGTCAGTCATTGGCGCACTCCTACGTCAGCAAAATGACTCCATGGGGCAAAGAGATAAGATTAAAGTGGCGCAATGCATCCAGCTACCGCACCCAGTACCTTTATCCTCGTATACCACTTAATTATATCGTTTCATATTGGCTGAGATTTGACCAATTACTCTACCTTTAGAGTTAATAATCTAAACAAAACCCATTCTCGACGGCGTGATGCTTCGATTAACCGTATTGCGTACATTGACCTCTAATAGGCCACCTGCGGCATGCTGGCGGGGAAAAAAGAGATAAAAGCGCGCGAAACAATTGCGCGAATTTCCTGTAGCCTGTTTACATGGAAATGAGGTATCGAATTCACATCGGTAAAGGTGTTATTGACGATGCCATGTTACGGAAGAGAGCTTCTAATATGGCATTTTCCAATACCAACACTCCTTGGCGATCGAGTGTTGTCTGTTCCAAGTAATTGCATCCTTGTCGCTACGCTCCTCCTCTTTTTTTCCTTTTCTTCTTTTTTACCTTCCGGTTTCCATCTCTCCCCTCTCCTGCATGCTGTCTATCTGTCTGTTGTATTCTTTTTCTTTAGCTCTCTCCTCGCTGTTCTCTTTCCCTCCGTGTCCCCTCCATCTTGACCTCTACCTCTTTCCCTCTTACCCTACTTCCTCTTACACCGTTCCCCTCCTCTCTCTCTCTCTCTCTATATATATATATCTCTCTCCCTCTATCTGTCTCTCCCTCCACCTCTTTTTTTTCTCTCTCTATCTCTCTCTCTCTCTCTCTCTCTCTCTCTAATTTATGAATAATACGTGGGTGAAATATGTGTTTAATAAGCCTGGAACAAAATTAATGGAAGTAGGGAAGATTTAGCCTCACATCAGAGATTATTGCAAACTATTATGAGGTTTGAATGATATTATTATCACAGAGTGAAAGCTGATAATACGTAATAGTTCTGTTAGATATAGGATTCGATATAAATATACTAGTTTGAGATATAAACTTGAATACTGACGATGAAGAAAAATAATTATAATCATCGTAATAATAAATAATGGCATTTATACATGTACTTATGATTATAAAAAACTCCAAACCAATGTAGTCTCGGTCAAAGCTTTTTATTTCTTTGACATACAAAATCATTAGTGTCATACAGCTTACCAAGTTTAATCTATCGCATTGTGCTGTCCCCGCGGATAATTTCTATTCGAGAAATTGATACAGACGTAGAGATTCCCATTGATATGTGTTTCATTCAGCTTTTAAATGTCAATTTCCAGGCAAACTGAAAGTCTGAAATAAACCATCGTGGCAGGAAGAAGTCAATAGCCTCATAACTTCGCTTACAATACTTAGATTTAACTCTCTGCCAACACAAATTTGGCTCGGGTTAATTTCTGATAAAATGAAGATGAAAAGGGGATCATGTTAGTTAGCGTGGGAAGATACGAGGCTGTCTGTATGGACAATAGGATTATTTACTTTCTAGAATTTATAGCTTCTTCTTCAGGAGATTAAGATTAGAATAATCATAACTATATGATAAATAGGTTGATAAATGATGTTGAAAAGGGGGAAGACTTGCTATGTCAACCCAGAACAAAGCGAAAAGAAAAACCCACGTGATTTGAAGACTGTCTCCCAAACTGTTGACACCATTATAATTCAGTCTATTTTGGTTCTTTTTTCTCCCTCCAACTTATCTGGTTAAAGCCTCCAGTAGGAAAATGTATGATTTTCAATCTGAAAACATGCAAAATATTAATTAATTGTCATAAAATGATGTTTTAATTTTTCAAATTAATTGAGGAAGTAATCTGTTTTCCTTTACATTTCCTTTCATAGATGAAGTGGTATAATCAACATTAAATAATATCATGAATTGCCATACCTTAAAGGACATTCCAACCCTTGTAATATTTTCATTTGTATATAAAAGCAGAACAAATAAGAAAAACAGAGTGGTCAAAGTTTGAAATAAATCGGACCAATAATAAGAGAATTATGAATGTATGAAATATGATATCACTAAAGTCTATTCGATCGCAAATTGGCAGTCTGTTCAAGTGCATTGTGGCGTAATTGCGGATTAATCTCCCGATAGTCAGTCGTATTTCAAAAAAATAATTGTGGTATGTGTTTCTCCTAAGTGCTTTCTCCCTTTAGGCACTACTACAAAAATGTAATGGATAGCATATCATTAAAGGTCCTCTAAATAGAAAAGACCCTCCTGAGTCATACTTTGTTGACAAATAGCAAATTTAGTAATTTTGTGTATTTGAACAAATGGAAAAATTGTCCGCCATTACATCACAGAAACATTACCGATCTAGCCGATGCAAAGAGCCCGTATCTAGTGTGGTTGCAGCTTTCAGACATTTATAACCTTCTTATTTCTGCTAGTAGTTTGCTATGAAGGTAGGGTTTCTATTTAATAACGCATGAGCTTACTTGTTTATTCGTTTTCAAAATCATAAATCACATTTTTCCTTTCCCTTTTCATATTATTTCATCATTAAAGTCACGTAAACAAAGTAAATCCAGAAATTAACTAACAAAACATGAACATCAGCGGTAAACATACTGTCAGGCCAATGAATATGATAGATATTTATAAACGGAGGACTTTGACAGCAAGAAAATGTCATCAGGTTGGCAATTGGCAATATAGGGTTGAAAATGAATCTTGACCTTTTGCGACATTTTGTGACGTTATACCTTTCAAAGGGCGTTTTCCTTTTTTTATTTAATACCTCCTCTGCAACTTTATTATTTTTCAATGTGGGGATATTGTGGTTTGCAATGGCGATAATGTAAGGAAGGGCATTTGAGAAGTAAGTGTCAATTTTCACTCTGTCTCTCTATCTCTGTCGCTCTCTCTTCCCTTTTTAAAATATTTGTTTCCTTGTCTTCAATATTTTCTCTCGCATGTATGTACAGAAAAATGTTAAAGACAAGGAAACAAATATTTTAAAAAGGAGAAGAGAGAGAGAGAGAGACTAAAAATGTACACTTAATTACAAATAAACGAAATTATGGAATATACTGAAAAGTTGTAAAAAGTCAGACATTAAAATAAAAAGATAAAAGTTTTCACTGATGAACCGATACAAAAATAATTGAGAAAAAAAGAGGTAAAACAATGAAAAGGAACATAAAACAAAGACAAGTAGAAAAAAAACCAAGGAGGAACGAATATTATTAGAAGTTTTTTTTTAAACAGTAAAATCTAATATCTTTGAAGATGAAAGAAAAGAACAAAAACTCTTTAGCCTTAAACAAAAGAGATGGACAAAGGGCGGGGAACCTTTGGAGAAACATATATAGTAACTATAGAAGACGCTTGGAGGAATAAAGAAAGACGAGAAGAGATGAACTTCTTCTTGACCGGCACGGTGCACTATTTCCTTTTGATGCATAATTAAGCCGAGAATTGTATCAATTTGGAAATCGAAGGGTATTTCCTAGGTAAACTAAGAGCGACCGAATTCGCCTTCAAAGGGTCGGGAAGAAATAAAACTCCAGACTCGTGTTGGACCACTCACTGAAGAACGTGTCATTGCTTTCCCGCCATTATAAATTGTCTGCAATACCAAGCAATTCTTGCTACTGTATTGAATTGACTTTTGGAGGTAAACCATAATAGGGCATGTCTTGAAACTCATATAGGACGATGTAATACAAGGAATGTGCTCACTGTTTTGCATGAAAATACTTTCAATATGCCGCTGTGCGAACAATCCCTTTGGATTTCGGTACATACTGCGCGTAGTAATGAAAACGTACATTTTTTAAGACACCGAAAGGTCGAAACTCTTTCTCCCAAAATGAGAATATACGAGAGAAGAAACAACCCTGTCAGTTATCGTTTCATCCCGTAATATTCTTGTTCTTCGTCGTCTTCTCCTCAATTTTCTTCGCCTCCCATTTTGTCCCCTTCCTACTGTCTTTGTGATTTGTTTTTCCTTTTTTCTTCTCTCAATCAATTATTATTGCATACGTGTTTTTACACGAGTTCCTGTTTTCGTTTTTAAAATTACCACTTTCAATAACGGCGAAATAACACTCGTATCTGCAGCTGCCACGACGACGACAACGATGACTACTACCACACTACAACTGAAAAAAATGTACAAGAACGTAAGAGAAATAGTAGTTTAGATCGCAAAATCAATGATCTAAACAAAATCAAGTCTTCAGAAATTCTTTTTTTGTATATATCGATTACATTATCCACGTTTTAAAATTAATCTGATATAGCCGGTGATTGATTGCCATCCTTAACAAAATTTTCTAAACGAAGCTCTGGAGATTGTCTTGAAAATCATAAACCGCCAAGGGGGTTTTTTCCTATGATAATCTCACATAAAATAAAGGCAAAAAAGTTAATGCTTTCAAGATAATGTCTCCAATTGAATCCGGAAACACGCGTATAAAACGCATTAGGACCACTAAAAAAAATCGTATTATATCACACGTATTGCTTACCTATTCAACAAATCCTTACATTGTAACACGAATAAATACAAATTAGGCTTTCGATGAATCAGCATTGGGCAATAATAATACAAAATAATACAACATATCAATAGGCTCGTTCATCATGCTCATCACCTTTCGAAACGCGCGAACTTCACAAAGCACCATGACATAATATGATGACGTCACCCGAATGTGATTTATATAAGCAGCGCAATGTAAGGAATTGAAATTGCCCTTGAGCTGATTTTTTTTCTTGAAAGTCTTTGTGATCGTGTTACCCCCCAAATCACCAATGATATCAATATTAATGACAGCCCCTTCAAAAGTTAAACAAATAAATAAACTGATAATCGGAAGAAGGTAGGCACAAGTAAATATCTTATCTTATGTAAGTTGGGAGGGCGTCGCCGAAAAGGTGCACTCTTCGAAATAATCACAATGCAGAATCATACGTAAACGGAGAAAAGGAATAACGGCGACAGGACGTTTAAGAGTGAGGATGGGTGGGGTGGGTGCCAGAACAGTGTGGACGAATCTTAAATAATCTAATTACAACACCATGTAACACCGATTCAACGAACTCGACGCTGAATACCAATGTTGCAAAACAAGATCTGCTGGCAATGGGCTAAAATGACAACAACTAAAAAATAGCTCATATTTCTAACATAAAATGGGACATTCTTGAATTTCAAATAAATATATTATACCACTTTCTGCATGTATCCTACAAATTCAATACAATCCTACATACCCGACGGCAAAATGCTTTTGAAGATCTTAATTTAATTTACATCCGAAAAATTGTATTCATTTCCTCATTTGCAAGCCTTTATGAATAAGACGATCTATATGCCAAGTGCTTATAAATGTAATACGAGAATACCTCTCGCTGTAATTACTAAATCAGTGGCCTAAATTTAAAAAAGTAGATAGGCTAAATGAATAGGATCATGATAACAATTTTCCTTTATTCATATTAATATTGAAACAAAAATATGTGAGAGGTTTTCGTTTCATTCATTTTTTTCTCAGAGACTGACATTTTTAGTGTGATGTATTTCTTAGATACTTTTGATTTGTATATATTTTCACAATTCGGCAACACCTTGACGCAATGAGAATGTAACTAAACCAACGAATTGGATTGAATTGAAGTTACAAAAACACTTGTCATTATTGCATTGATTTCACCAAACACACGTAAAACTCCAGACACTATCATTGATGAATTAAACTTATACCATTCTATCTTGCCCAAGGAACAACGGGGCGTACGTGCCGGGAAGAGATCATAACATCTAAACCCCCAAAACAAGATGACAAAGTACCAGAGTTTTTCGCAACAAGAGCCAAGCACTTATCAGTATTACTTTCGATTTTCAGCCGAGCGGTAGTTATCATGCTCGAAACAGTATTGGGAATGATTACTGTCTTGCTGGCGTAGCCATTTTGCTGTACATGACGACTCGAAATGGAAATGTAGATAGAATTCCACGTCACAGCTAGGACGGACTGGTGGGATACGAACCCTAAACCTTCTCCTTAAAGTCATGAGGGATAACCATGTTACTAAAGTGCACTCATAGCACTTGACATAATTACATATGTTTGCATGAACCTGGTACATGTACTAGGGGAGTTTCACAAAGATCCTAAGTCTAACTTAACTCTAAGTTGGACTTCACAATTATGGAAAGCCATTAGCATCCTTGAAAATATTTTGTAAAAGTTATTTTAAAAGGCATTAAATGTTGATTCAAATCATTCATATTTTCTATCATCAAGGAGATTTCATGTTCTTGATGTGCAATATATGAAAAGTCCAAAATACTTTAATCTTTGTTTTTGAATATATTTCATTTTAAGGCTACAAATGGCTCTCCCTAATGTTTAAGTCCAACTTAGAGTTAAGTTCGACTTGGGATCTTTGTAAAACACCCCAGGTGTATAGCATTAGTTCGATACTTAATATCTATCATTTTGCACAGCATCATGAACATAAAGCTCTGTCAAACATTATTCATTCGATTAGATCGATCCAACAAATATTCGTGTATTTTTTGGGTTGGCGGCGGCGGGGGGGGGGGGGGGTGATTTTCTTTTAGATTGACTTGTTAAAGAGTTGTGATATTTTACTAATTTACAATTACAAAAATATCCGCTCACAGAATTTGAAGTCTCTCATTCATCCATCATTCCTTCTGTCTCTTTAACGCAATCTTTGGCCATGCAGATGAATTATTAATTTGTTCAATTATTTATTTATTTATTGACAGCTGGCCCATGCGTCTCTGTCTTATTCGGTCGATTTCCTAGGGGCTTGAGTACATACATGAAATGTAATACCCGTATAACGTCCAAAAGATGGAATAGTCTTTGAATATACAGTGCGTTTAAATGTATGTGTTTATGATTAAATATTCATAGCAATCACAAGGTGTATCTAGCTTTCTTCTTATCACACCTTTATTCTTTTGTCTTATTCCCCCTTAGAAGCAGCATACATAGTGTTTATTATGTATTTAAGAGTGTATGTATGTGTGTTTGTGCGTGTTTATATGTGCGTGTGTGTATAATGTGTGTGAGTATGTGTATGATGTGGGAGGCAGGGGAATATATGCCCCCTTTTATTAGCCAAATGTGCCTCCTTTTCTTTTCTTTATTTTTTCTTCTTCCTTTGCTCGTTAGAGATTTTCTTTTTGTGCCTCCAAACAACTTATTTTGACTAGTGCCACCCCTGATACGAGGTTCTTACAATAATTGTTTGTTTGTTTGCTTTGACAGAAAGATAAACTTGACCCTTGGTCAGTTCCTGGTCAGAGGACAGCCTTGATTGTTTCAGCTGCGCATAATTGCCGTAATACGATGGGTTTGATCTCCTCATTTTTTAAAGCAAACGAGGTAAGGCTAATGATTGCTATCGAGATTATACTTTGCAATCGGAATTCACATTTGTTCCATTTAAGCAGTAGTTAATTTTGATTGCTACCTTTATTGTTATTTATTTAATCAATAAAAGCTGTGTTCCTAAATGCAAATGTCGTAATCCAATTAATTCATTAGATCTGAATAAATGATGTTAATGATCGGAGGTTGAAATCGCAGACACCCGGTATTTTTGTTCAGTTTTATAGAGCATGCAAGGTGTATGATATACAATTTAAGCAGAATATGTATATCGCGAACTTATAGCATGGGACATATTTATATTGCATTGTTACCAAATTCCTCTACAAAATAAAAAATCTGACATTGTATTCAAATATTTTGTTGAAGACGTTTTATTTACAATAATAATAATAATAATAATAAGGATATAAAGTATTTGTAATGCGCCAACTCCAGATGATTTATGTAATCCTAATTTGAATCGTCAATCCATCCCCATCTATCCTCGTCAAATTGAGCTTGTTTCGCTTTAGGCTCAATGCGATTAAAGGGTCGTCAAAGGGGAGGAGTTAGGGAGTTATAGAGTTTGGAATGAGATGAATTTTCTTTGGCAATCGACATTCAATTTGTTCATACTTAAATTTCTTCTGGGGGCCAAGTATTGTATAACATATCGTGCAAAGTAACCAACAAATCAAGTAAGTAACTGGCAGAACAGAATCGTCAAGTGATCTGACAAAACCTTTCAAAGAAAGCTCGAAATTCAATTTCAGCTCAGGGGATTAAGCATCTGTACCCGTCCGGCTATATATTGATCGGCGGCCATTCCTTTGCTATTTATGATGTAAAATATCGCAATTGATATAAATAATCCCCCCTGGTTACAAGCGGTGTATATTACCAATAGCGGTTTAACCTTGTGAACCCCTTTCTCTGTGTGGGGGTGGTTGTGCGGGCAAATTCTTATCATGATCAATAACTGGAACTTGAATTTAGCTGCAAAGTTTTGCTTGGCAAATCTCTATGCTTTTCTCCTTATTATTTGAATTCTTTTTTCGACTTAATCATCACCATCGGGATAGAGTCATGCTAATCGAATATCCGAAGTTTTGTAATCTGCAAGCTTCCTATATACTTCTGATTCCATATGAAAGTAATTCTTTACAGGTATCCTACGCGAAGAGGGTTTATGAACCCGACAATGAATCTTTGAGTTTAATGATCAAGAAAAGTTTGATAGATTTATTCTTTCCCGCCATCCGGTGAACCCCGGTAACATAGTAAACATATTTGATCTGTAATATTGTCATTATTTAGAATATAAATATGCATGTGCGCTTTTAATTGAATGATGTTAATAATGAAAATAAGGATGATTGTTTAAAGAAAGTCAAAGTGTTACACTGTTGAAGTTAAGAGGCGTAGCTCATTGGTGCCATGCGTCCATTAATGTGAAACTTGGCATGATAAACTCGGACATCCATTATCCTCCCAAAAGGGCATTTTCCCTTATACTGATAACTTAACATTAACAAATATTTGACGTCAAAACGATTTTATTCAACCCGTTGAAAACTGAATTTCTCATCATTCTCCTGAGCAATAGGTTATATATATATCTTTCATGCGAAATAATAGATTTGTTTGTTTACCGCAAAATCACAATACAAAGAAAGTACCAACACGCTCTCTATCTACCAATTTGGTATCAACTTAAAAATCAAAACTACACCCAAAGCGGTTCTTTGTAAAGATCCTTCGCAGCTGATGTTTTAAGTAACACCAGCGGCGGCGCCACTCCGCGCGTCCGCGTGTCTTAGTCGTAATGCAGCACCGAAGGTCATTCCACGTCACTCAACTTTGAATTATTGATATCAAACAGAATAAACAGAGTGGACTACGTACTTCTCATGTTACCTTGATCGCCTTAGTTGCATCATGATGAGGAAAGACCTCTTCCAGCGTTTTTTTTTCCGAATTTTCCCCGGATAGTTTTGAACTCTCTGTTTTGTTTAGGAAAGGGTCAAGTTTTGGCAAAATATTTGTGGCCCTTATCATTTGCAATATTCATGTGTGAGAGACTAGCACAAGAGTAGTGTGACATAATGATTGTTTCCATCCAAATTTCCTCATAATCCATTTATGACTAGTATAATAGACAAGGTTTATTTTAGGGCTTTGTCCATACAATATTGGACCATATTTTGATGTCAGATGTGTTTAATTATACTACTTCTAAAATACTACTATTATTACTACTACTACTTATAATAGTAATACTACTACTACTACTCTACTACTACTTAGGCGCGTACACAGGGGGGGGGGGTGTTTGGGGGTTAACCCCCCCTTTGGTATTTTTATGTATGTAAACCCCCCCCCCCCCCATCACCCCACATCACCCCCCCCCCCTTTGAATTTTTTTTTTTTTTTTTAATTATTAAAAAAAAAAAGATATTCCAATGGCTGACCTAAAAAGGTGACCTTACCCCCCCCCCCCCCCCCCCAGTGGAGCGAAATGTCAATTTTTCAAATTTTGAGACCAAAAAAGGTGTCCTTTTACCCCCGGGTAGAGAGTGGCAAATTTGGACTAATGTCTTGTCATTTGACGTTTGTGCCGGGCTGGGATTCGTACCTCCTCCCATAGATTGAGAGTCATGAATGAACCACTATACCACGACATCTCTCCTCATGTTCCATGTTCAATATCAACAGTGACATTTTGATCTATAGAGAATTTTATGCCATTGCTCTTTAGATTGAGATTGTAGAAATGCTAAGATCTATTCGAAATATATCAAGCCGCACTCAAAAATACTTGAATGAATTTGCTTCATGTTTGGTTTGATAACAAGTCAAAATCCTCCGAAACACGAATCACTGTTAATGTTGTTGCATTCATCATCTTCATCTGCATCCTACAACAGCATTTCCATCAACGATGGAAATAACAGATTTATGTTGGGGGCTGATTTTTACTATTAGTGCCTACCACGGAATGTTCAATTAACTAATGCTGCTTTGGCAAGCTAAAGGGCCTCTTGAAAGACGGATACATCATTCGAAAATCGGTGGCAACAACGGAAAAAAATAGCCCCGTCTTTTTGACGGAGCAATCGATGATCTCCTCTTGAGCGAGTGGGTGACGGTAAATGGGGCGTGGAGGCAGATACGGGACTGTTAGTAACGCATCTCTGAACAACCGTCCGCGAATGGAGAGTGGGAGTTGGCTCCTCTTTGACAAACACTATCATCATCTTTGAGGGGAAGGCATCTTTCTTACAGTACTCTTTAAGCGTCCTTGACTGATTAAAGGGATGACCGTGTTACCTACTTCAGTAGAGGAAATTCGAAAAAATGTTGGTTCTCGTCAAGATGTAAACCAGAACCGCATATATACCCACCTCGCCCCTCCCCCAAAGACCGAAAAAGATAAAGTACAAAAGTGAGTTGGTAGTCAGAATGATGGTTTATACGGATATCAAGATGTACATAATTATGATTGGTATAAAAATATACCATACTTATCATTTTGATGAAAACAATAACAAAAAGTTTCTTTTTACTTTTTTGTCATTAAAAAAGAAAAGAAAATGATGCTGAAAATTTCAAAACAATAACAATGATATGCACCCTCATCAAAAGAATAAACATGTGTAAATGTTAGATTTGTCTCAAGACGAGATATACACACAGAAACATGTGTAAATTATCACGCGGTGCGTCCGAAATAAAGACACGCCCATCCCTCAGATAGGCCGTTAAATTGAAGTCCTATAACATTATGTTTATGAGGAAGACTCAACCACATAAATGAATCTATCACAATTTTGTATATGGGTGAATAATCAGTTATGAGAAGAGTCAGAGATCACATGCTAGGTGCACAGGTTCAGAATTATGAGCATTTCTCTTCTTTTTTTTGGGGGGGGGGGATCAGACTTCCAGTAATATTGTTTATAAGGTAGCCAATGAGGTGTAACATGGTAATGGTTTGCATTTATTGAACGCCAGCACCATCAAAGCTTATGGATTCAGTCATCATCCAACCTGCATGACGTCCGAAACATTATTTAAAAGAAACCAAAACACCAACATAACTTTACTGCTGTTGGTGTTAGTGGAAAGAAGAGATAGGTAGGAGCGTGTGGGCGTATGGGTGGGTGCGTGTGTGTGTGTGTGTGTATGCGAATCTGGGGGCGTGGATGTGTGTGTGTGTGTGTGTGTGTATTGGGTTTTTACAGACGTGTATCAATCAGATATGATTATTTACGTCTGGGACCGACCTTTAAACGTCACCATCCGAAAGACGTGACTCAGTTTCGAACCTGCGTCCTCGGCTGAATCAGTTTGTAACTTCCACTTTTTAGCTGGATTACAGGCGCACGCCACAACGCCTAGTGGATGTGTCTTTGTGTGCGTATATATGTGTATGTGACTAATAATAGGACATGAAATGAGAGATAAAACAGTTATGATGAAGTATATGTTAAAATCACTCTGAGCAGTCTATTATGTCGATGTCGATTATGCAATTGGAGGGGGCAAAGGAAATAGTAATTGGAAAATGGGATAAGTGGGAGGAATTAATTATGGAGATCGAGGGAGAGAGAGGTACGACAAAGAGCAAGAAAGGTATAAAATAAATATTGAAATCACTTTGAAAAAGTATAATATTGAATTGTAATATTTGAATACATTAACGCAGGCCTATACTAGGGTTGGAGAAAGAAAGAAAGAAATAAAGGTATAAAGGGATATTATCAAGAGAGATAGACACAAACACACACACACGCACACACACATAAACGCGCACACACGCACACACATTTCATCATACACTTTGGCGTTGACGTATTAAAACATTAATTTAGAGTGATTTCAATACGTCATTAAACGATATTAAATGGACGCCAGGGAAATTAGAAGAAATTGCTAATCTCCGCTCTATCGAATGCCTCTCACACTTCCTGAATAGCTACCCTCATTATCAATCCCGGTTTCATATTCAGCAGATCGTTTAGGATATAGAAATACGACTTAAGCTATTTCCATCTATACTAGTTACTTTTAATATTTAATATTTAGTAAGGATTCAGTAGGTTCTCTGACAATTTGTTGATATTATATTTATTTTTCTTTCTTTGCGAAAAAGTAAATAGAGGACATGAACATAATCAGATCCAAGAAATTAAGCCATGCATACCAAAGACATGAAGCAATGGATATTTTATTTTCTTATTCTGTGCCGTAAAACTTGGTTAAGAATGCCGATAATTCCTCCTCTCTACTGATCCTTTATAGAGGATTTTGCGAAAAAACAGTGTCGTAGAAGAGTCTTTTTTTTTTGCATTTCAAAATAGTTTAGGGGAGCAAACACATGAAAACTCAAATCAAATTAACTTGGGCAGTGGTCAGTGATATGGATCAAAAAAGCGTCATGCTCAACAGATGAGTACGAGCCTTTAATACGAGCTAGTTGTTTTCAAATACAAAAATACATTTACAATTTAAAAGGAAACGAAATCAGCTGCTGCTGGTCATTTATAAGAAAACCTATTTCAGCAAATTATGAATAATATCATCATTGTTTTTGCTCTTTTTGCTTTAAGATTAATTTGGTACTTCATGATATAAGTTCATTTTATAGTGTGATAGAGTTTTGATTTTGAATAGTTGATTTGAATTTGTTGATTACTTGATTCCATTATTGTGTTTTTATATATTTAATTAAATATCATGTATTTTTGACTTGGTTTTTACTCAAGATTAAATATTAAACAGTAAATATTTTTATCATGACTTCATGAGTATTTTAACAATTCTCATGATATATGTATGATTATTTTGTTTTGATGTATTAGTGTAAGCTTTTAATATTCAGGACCAGAATGTAAACCAGTCCTTTCTGATCTTGTTATTCTGATGAAATATGTTCAAATAAATAAATAATGAATAATACAAATAATTTACGGTGCCAGAAATCAAAATATCTAAAAAATACCAAAATGATTTTTTTTTAAAGACTCAAATAAACACATATAAATACAAATATCGACATCTACTACCAAAAATAACAAAATCTACAGGTTAAAAATGTACAATATTTCAACTTAATTTCTTTTGTTTAAGACTAGTATTTTAGAGCCCAAATTGATGTGATGTTGTCAATATTTTGTTGGATACTGTCCAAATGAAGAGCAGTTGCTAGATTAGTTGGTGATTGAAATCAATTACAGAAAGATATAACCACTGAAGGATGCTGCAGATTTATGATCCATGTGGTTTTGGGTAATGCTTATTGAAATACAGTGCGCCTAGACAAAACGAAACCGAGAAGTATCGATGTTTTATCATAACTTAATCACAACCATAATTAATGAATGATACATATTTGGAAAGCATGAGTGATTAAAAGCAATTTGAAGAAGGAAACCAAAAAGTAATTTGGCGGGCGGTATCTGAATTTCAAAGAAAAATTCATATTTCTAGAAAGTTTATTTTCTGCTCTTTCATATGAAACCTCAATCAAGAAAAATGAGCCAGGAATAACAAAGTTTTGTTTGTTTAAAGTAGCCCTTACATTTTCATAATTTATTCTTTTTCACTGGGTGCCTGCCGTAGCAAAAAGCAGATTTGACAAAAGACTTAACTCCGTTTCGTTGACAATCAGCCATGCATGAAGACTCTCGTCTACAGCTGATTGTCAACGAAACGGAGTTAAGTTTTTTGTTAATTTCGTTTATTGATACGGCAGGCAGCCAGTGAAAACGAATTCTTTCAATAAAATTATGGAAATGCAAGCACTACTTTAAACAAACAGAACTTTGTCATTCGTAGCTCATTTTTTTTATTGAGGTGTCATATGAAAGGGAAGAAACTCAACTTTCTAGAAATGTGAATTTTCTTCGAAATTCAGATACCGCCCGCCAAATGTCTTTTTGGTTTCCTTCCTTCAAATTGCTTTTAATCACTCATGCGTGAAATATGCATTATCTGGGTAGCATCACATGAAAGAAGAGACTCTAAGCTTTCCAAATATGTATCATTCATTAATTATAGTTGTGATTAAGTTATGATAGGACATCGATACTTCTCGGTATCGTTTTTTCTGGGACGCACTGTATAGGAATAAATATGACTGAAAAACATCAATCTACTTTGGAATGAAGGTAACATTAAAACACGTACCTGGAACGACCTTCAGTCTATCGGCCCGCGCTCGAAATGTCAAAAATTTCGGGGATCACCGGGGGATCATTTATGGTAGTTCTGGACTTCACGGTCCTATTGCGTATTTTTTCATTTGTACAAAATACCTATTATGACTCACTGGTTTAGAAATAATTCTTATAATAATTGAGGGTATCCACACAGTTTAAGACCACGTTAGAGCGCTATTTTTTAACGGTATGAATCCTTAAAACCGTGTGTCCCTTAAATCCGACATCGTTAAAGCTCCCAGGCACGACACAAGAGTATCAATCCAACACGCTACACTCCAATTCAATGCAATTTGTATAGCATTTCTGGTTAAGGTTAACATTGTAAGTCCCTCCCAATCTTTCAAGTTGATGTTGCAGAGCGATTGGTTGAGCGGACAGAGATAATGCCATTTTGCTGTGGTGCCAATTTTCATTGCCACATTATATACAACTTAGACAAATTAGAGCAGAGAGTCCCCAAACGCCATTTAGGATCAACCTAGTTGGTCCCAAGAACTCGGATACAATGATGCTGAATCCATCATTTACACTTCATTGCAGTTCAGAACCCATCTCTGTTTAAGGTTGAGAGTACTCCCACTTTTCAATTTGATGCAGAGCAAGAGCTTTGGCGGAACATGGGACCCGGGAACGGTGACATTGACAGATACCTGGACCCATCGATGCCTCTCCTAGTCCAGGAAACCCGGGAAAAAGTCACTGAACCGTTGACCTCTACGTGACAG
The DNA here is from genome assembly GCF_000002235.5 of Strongylocentrotus purpuratus. NCBI lineage: Eukaryota > Metazoa > Echinodermata > Echinoidea > Camarodonta > Strongylocentrotidae > Strongylocentrotus > Strongylocentrotus purpuratus. Next base: position 158,730 of record NW_022145515.1, read on the forward strand.
GAAGAAAGGTCAAGTTCAGAAAGAGAGAAACTTTTTTTTTCGCTACCTAATTGACTGAAAATGACCGCGAGGGGAGAGAAAGGAGTAACGAAGTATAAACACACCGAAAGAGAGAAATGCACACACTTGCAGCCGAGCTAATCAATCTATCGACTTTTCGGCAGGGGTGATGTAAGGGGAGGGAATTGGGGTGCACGTTGGGGTGGTGAAGCATATGGAATGCTACGGGGGTCCAGATGCTTTTTGCCAGTTCGGGCACGCTTCAAGCTTGTATGCATGCATAGCATTCTACACTTGAAGCGTCGACATCGTGTGGGTGGGTGTCAAATGCAATTTCATGTTTAATTCGACATTGACACGTTTTCAAAAAGTTATGGAGGTCGGCAAATTTGTAAACATTTTAATTGCTCTGTTTACTGTTGTAAAGAGTAGGTCCTCGTGTCAAGCTCATTCGATATCTTCCCCTACCGTCTGTCCTTTCTCCTTGATAAATGAAATCTTTTTGAAATCTTATTTGTGAATGATATGAAACTAGAAGAAAAGTATTAAAAAGCTACAACTCAGATTTCATTTAACTGACAATAAAGATGCATACAATCATGATAACATAGAATTGCCAATTCTTTGTGAAACGGTCACATGATGATATAGTATAGATATATTGACTGCTATGAGAGGCATCGCTGTTTCTATAAGTATAAGCACAAGGGGACGTTACATCCTGCTATAACCCCGAGGCGTACCAACGGGTTATAGCAGGATGTTACGTCCCCTAGAGCCAGTACAGAAACAGCTTTGCTTCGAATATTAATGCAGTCGATATATTTAATATATACCAAATTCACAAACTAATCTGCAAAGAATTCTTACCTTATCCTTTTCTTGAGTAAAGGTTAAAACGTCACAGCAAATCTGAGACCCTGTCCGTAACACTTTGCTGGAAAGCTACCTGAATGTAGTGATCATTTGGGAATCGCAGACAAAAAAGCACTGTATGGTATCCGCGCTCGCACAAAGAAACTTTTTACACGTAAACCAATGGGAATCTCAGCAAAATTTGTGTATGCGGCCCTTTAATACCCGGGACAACGGACATTTTTCAAAAAAATATATTGACCTGTAAGCGAGCATGGCTAAAATTACGACTCCAATTTCGACCAATCAGATGACTAGAATTATTCAATATACTAAAGAGAGGTATATAATTCGGTTAAGCTTATCCTCAATTATTATTATCATTATTATTATCTAAATACCGATAAGAAAGATTATAATATTTGTGGGGCAAAGGGCAATTGTCCGTATAATTTTGTTATTTACTCTGTATCCCATGGAATGACAACTCCGGCTCCGAGATGTGTTTACGCCCTATACCACTATTTTGATGTCTAAATGGGGTCAGTCAAATATTTCTCTGTGTTAAGCAGACGGCATGATATCATTATAACAGAGACATGGTAGCTAGGGATACGTCAAATAGTGTTTTGTCAGACGGTGGATCTCATATTTCAAAAGTACACATCTTTACGAAACGCGATGTAAGTAATACACGACACATTGCTTAGGATCCGAAACAGCGACTCCCACGAGTCAACAAAATCAAATACAGGGGAGATTAATTTCCTAGACTACACAAATGTAAAACTATCCACCCGAATGTGGCATAGAACTATATTGCCTTGTTTTTCTGTTTTCATGTTGTGCGAGGATTAGAAGTAGCTTTACAGGAAATATGCGGATAAATCCCCAGGCGTGTTTATACCCCCCCAAAAAAACAATTATGGAAACCTGGCATTAGTCTTTGGCGTTTTTGCCGTTTGATTTATTGATTGCAGAGAACGAGAATGTGTTTGAAAAAGATGATAATGATTTCATGACGTAAGTCGTTTATGTGCACGGATTTAATTTTTTCTTTTTAATGTTCATTTATAGTCGGGCTTGGTAAGTATGTTTGCCGCTATTAAATGAACCTTATCAAAAAGTAGATAAAGAGAAAAATAACCTGGCTTAGTTCTGACGTAAAATATTATATCGATTAAAATCCCTTGGCGAATACGACAAACAAAGCCGACTCAAATCAAAAGCTAAAGACCATTTGACGCAAACGAAGGGTAGCCGGATAATAAGTTTTAAAACAGTATATTAGGGGTCCGGTTTAAGGGGAATGCTATAAAGGGTTATTACCCTTGCTTTAACACGGCTGCCATACGGCGCTCTAGCATTTCAAGGAATTAATTCCTGCCAGGTACCCATTTATTTAAATCACCTGGGTTCAGTGTGGCACATGTAGATCAATGTCTTACCAAAGGCATTAGTGCCGCGGCGGGACTCGAACCGTGGACCTTGTGGTCGACAGTCCGGCGACATAACCTCTCGACCACGACACCTCTTAGAAGAAGAAAGCATGCAAAGGGCAAATCAATGATCTAAATAAAAGATAAGATAGGTCTGAGTTTGACGCTGTTGGGCATTCTATCTATTTGTTTTTCTTTTGAAGGACCTTTGCATTAAAACAATTTTGTCCAATATCGACTACCCACTATCGTCGAAAAAGCGTTTTATCGCTATTGTTCGAGCACTTGCACCAGAAATATGGCAGCGGGAGAAAACAAATCCCTGATTGAATGTGATTTATTCTTGTCGCAATTGTTTTGCTTGATGATTACCTTACTTGTCATATTGCTAGCTTATTGATTCATCCTCCGACCTGCTAAAAGTTAGATAATCTAACGGCAACTTTCCCTTCTTGTGACGATATGACACGTGACCAAGGCAACATCTGCACTAAGGGGGGGGGGGGTGTATTATAGCCTTTTGTCTGGGTGCTGTCGGCTTATTCCCAAATTTAAATTATCCATCCTAAAAACTACATCGTCAAATCGTCAATATTATCATATTGGGTATATCAATTCTTGTCGAGATCTCGTGCATCAGGGAAAGGTGCTAATTTCCGTTTTGGCAAATAAGTCTATAAGGTCAGTTGATACCCTAAATAAATATTATTACCAGCCATTTCTTCAGTTGGTGCCCCTCTTCTACTGCTGTCCAAATATTCCCCGAAGTACTATTCCATGAACTACTGTCCCCTGAAGTCCTTTTCCCTTAAGTCCCATGTTCCACCTTCTTTAACATGTTTAAGCGGGTATCCCATTCTTGACCATGCCTCAAATCTCGCCTTTTTGTACTCGATCTAGTTCATTGCCGTCGCGGGGGAGTCTGACTAAGCAGCTGGACAAATGTCTATTGAAAGGACCTTCCTTGTCTTCAAACACAAATTCGAAGCCAATTACACAATAAAGGCGGTTAGATCCTCCTCCGAGGCAGCTATCACTTCCATCTTAAGGATAGTGGTAAATCGACCCGACTAACAATTGACTGTGATGGAGGGAAATGTCAGCCTTGATGCCTCAGCCACACCGCCAAGCTACCTTTCATCCGACTCATCATCGACGAAATTATTAGCCATTCGGGTTTATCTAATTATTATTTTCGGCCTATTATCGGTCTCGTATCGATCGCATGAGTGTGACCGGGATATTAGTGCATACCTTGTCTCCGAAGACCATTAGATGGAGACGAGAGTTATGGAAGACGAAGAGAAACTTTCCTCAGATGCAGTGACACTTAAGCTAGCTAAGACTGATTCCGCGAAATCTTATCGTTTTGAACCCTCTGATGAACTTTTCAAGTGTATAATTTTGTTTCTCTGCTGATGTTGGCTGTATAAGACGGCAAGATGGAGATAGTGGCATGTTTTTTTTGTTGTGTGTGTTTTGTTTGCTTTTGTTTGTGTGATTTTTGATAAAATCGTATGTCGTTATTTTATATTTGAAAAAGCTGAACAACATCGTGTCGATATTTTAAAGTTCTATAACAAATTAAACAAAAGTAATAAAACACATTGGTCATCATTCTACTAAGATTTAAACCCGACGCTGGGTTTAAGCTTTGTTCAAATCGGGTTTAAGATGGAGTTTATAGTCAGAGGTCTACATTTTCATTTAGTAAACGTGATGTTAAACCCAGGATAGGGAATTAGCTGAATCAGTAGATAACGGTGATGAAGAACCATTTTATTTACATAATACAATCAATATATTTACAACTGCATATTCCACAAGAAGAACAAAAAAAGGACACCAATGTGTTATATATATAGTTATGAAGGCAAGGTATACATGATTCACTTACTCTGTTCTTCTTTTCCAAACTAGGAGAAGTCACGAGCCTTTCTCTCACAATCCGTATATAGACCTACTTGTAAAGATCTGCACACACAAAAAGGGAAGGAAATGAAAATATTAAACGAGCAAGTGTTGCACATTTTTAACTTCTTTATTTGCTCATTATTCCAGTTTAGAAGAATTATTAAACCTTGCTTGCATGAACTATGATATCATAATAATGGTAATATAAATAATGGTCATTTATACTGAGGTATACACTAGGAAATACAAAAGCGTTAAAGGTAAAGACCAGTTTTGGAAACGCCCCAATTTCAAAAAATGAAATGGAAGCTCTCATTACCAATCATGTGAAAGAATATGTTTTGACTAATACATGATGATACAAAATTTGCCGGGAAACCGCCTACTAATTCATATATTTGGTAAATTTGTTTCTCTCATGGTCTGTGAGAGATATAGGGTAGTCCCATATACATCTTTCTGTGTATAGTGCTTGTAACTTTACGAAGAATGGGCCAAATTTCTTATCATTTTGATGATTCCAGAACCTTGCAGATGCTAGATGCTAGATGATCAACCTTTTCTGATCGATTCCACAACGTTTCTTTCACAATGCAATCGCATGACCATAACTGGTCTTTACCTTTAACATTGTAAAAAGATCAAATAGCTCTGTGGAAAAAAATGGGTCTTCACTTGGTTTTTTGGTGTTGACAGATTTTCTATTTTTCAAATTCAGTATTTAGCGTAATTAACTGTATCTTAGACGCAACTTACGTTAAAAGGAAATGTGCTTGATAAGAAGCATAAAGATGTTTTTTTTATTTTTATATATCCCCTTGTGAGATGCAAATAAGGGATTGCGTACTTCATTTGTAAAGGGGGTCTTTAATGATCTATAGGGGATATGAAGCTGCGGCAACTTTTTAAAAGATGGACACACTGGATGTAAAACAGTGCCACATTTTCACACGAAAAAAAAATAGATAGGAAGAAAAGTCGAGGCTTATGCAGTTTAAATCCAGTTTTTTTCACCCCTTGATCGCCTGTTACACCCTAGACAGCCTGGCGATTGCTAATCTAAGTTGGCGAAGAAAAATTTAGTGCATGAGCAAGTAAACCCAGTTTATTGTTTGTGCTTTTCACTTTAGTTTTCATTTTTAGTAAGATGTCGCTTCAAAGACTGCGGAGGTAACTGACGCAGTCATAATTAAAATGTTGAGCAACACTGGGTGTATAAGAATGCTCTTTTGAGAACGTTGACATGTTATAAGTGATTTTCATTTGGGAGCTTCTCATATTTGAAGAAAAAAACTGCATTTCTCCTCTATTGGTAAGGGAATTCGTGCCTCTTGACTCAAATTGATTACCCATTCGACATATATCACTGTCTGAAGACGAGAACTAGTCATAAGAATAGATGAAAAATATCGAATATGCCTGATCCGCATCTAGTAATGTAAACCTGATAAAAAGTTGATCATACATCTATTGACCGACTTCCAAAACGTAATAATTCATCTATGTGCCAAAATCGTGCCCTGTTCTAGTTCAACTGATTCATAATTTATATGTAGCGTTCGTACAAAAATCAGTATGGCAGTTGGAAAAGAATTTCAATGCCTGAAGTGCGGATATATGCAGAATTACACGCCACCTCAAGCCTTTCTAGACCCTTAATCCCAGATTAACCGCGTTTAGACATCGAATGCTGCAATTGAGACACTTTCTACGCCGCAATAACTAATTGACCTTCATTCTTCATCGCCCGAATCGATTAAATGTTGCCGAACTAATCGATTTGCTCTCAATACCTCCGACAAAATAATGTAGACCAGTAAACAAGAGATATGAACGACAGTTGTCACGCCCCCTGCATCTTCGAATTAAAGCATATCCCGAAGTGCATTGGTCACATTTTAGGCTCACCAAGCGGAGGTATCGATTCGATTCAATTTACAGCAGTAGAGCTCACAGGCAAATATTAACGCGGGAACTGACATGGGCATTTTCCGTCTTTCTTTATTTTCTTTCGTGCAATCGGTCGATATAGCGGTATCGCCATGCATCCAATCGTCTGCCCCTCCCGGGTTACGTGAGCGCGCGACGCCAGTGCATGGGGGAAATAAATGAAAGGATGTGCAACCTCTTTTTCATTCTAGCATATTATGTTCCGGGTCGTATCATGATTAATTTTTAGGGTATTTCGCCCCGAAAAATAGAAACATATCGATGGTAACAATGAAATACGAGACACTCTTTGTATTAAGTTTGATAAAACCGGAACAACGAATGTTTTTTCTTCATTTAATTATATAGGGTTAGGTTGGAGATCGATAAGCTAGTTTGACCTGGTGGCAAAAAAATGTAAGCCACCTAAACAAATTAAAAAAAGAAAATAATAGAATCTGAAGGAAGAGATGAAGAACCGGATGTCCATGAACACTCCAGATATCCCTCACGTTAATTGAAATATCCGTACGGTGTTCAGTTTCAAAATGATCTGTCTTTATGTCGGGAAATGGCCTACCTTGACTTATCAACGTTGACTTTGGTTTGAATTAAATATCACTTTAACCCAATTTACAACACCCTAAGCCATTGAACACGAACGTTCCATGGCCAGTGTGTGGCTAGTGGTGCTGAAGAAATAGGGTTAAAAAGGATTTTACGTTACCTTTCCTTGTAAAATTGCGATTTTTGTTTTCTTCACCCGGAACTACAGTCACGTAGGCCTATATACATATTACAACGTTGCGAGAATCTATCATCAAGTAAGCAACCGCATATCTGTTATGGGTTATGCCTGTTGCACAAGATATGCTTGGTAGGTATATTTAACATGCCCGTTTCAGCACACGAGACGTCATTTTGACTACGTTATAACCTGCGTTAATCGAGCCACTGAAGGCAATAAAACAATTCAACGTTTATTCAAGGAAATGTTAACACTGTTTCAATTGCATCCCCTCCTTACTGGCGATTGAAGACCACAACATTCACTGACGGAACCTTCCGTCAAACAAATGACGCTTCGCATACAATGGGCTTGATATTAAGTTCATGCGCCAATAGTTTTGTTTATTTTGCATTAGCATTTTATACGATGTCACTGTGACATGATGCGTCAAAAATCTCGCCAGTCGCTGGCGCAGTCATGATACGTCAAAAAATGAACACGTGTTAAAGGGGCATAACACAGATAAAAACTTCTTTTCGAAGTGGTGTTAATCGTTTATCGTTGTGACTGCAAAATATTAAAGTCATTTCAATAGGCCTTCACCGCCTTATCTGCAATAAAAAAAAATCAGTGAGAGACAGAGTACCCCCCCCCCCCCCCCCCACATATGGAATGAATGCTATTATGTCTTTTGCGTCAGATTCTAAACTCTCCTTCGATACAGTGACAGAACGACAAACAAGTACACAATGTCGATAATAGCTTTAGGGTGCTATGTTGTGTGATGTGGGTGATGTTTTGATGTTTTCTGAATGAATGTCCCAAGGGTTCTCTCATGTGAATGCTAATCCTGTCCCATTTTACCATTGACGTGCCGCAACTTTCATGCTAATTTTTCCCCCTCTGCTCTATTCCGTATTTTGTTCATTCTTATTTGCCATTTCTATGTATTCCATGTCAAACTGTTGACGACGCAGGCTCGGAGTATACGTCATAAAATGTTCGTTTTCTTGGATAAGTTACATAGCCTGTGTACCAGATCAGGTGAGGCTGTCGGCTTCCTCGTTACGAATGCAGAAAATGGCTTATGAGGTCTAATTATTTAGAGGCTAGGCTCGGAAGGGGGGAAATGGAGAGCGATGGGGGTATTAAAAGGGATCGTATGGCCCCGTGGGGTTAGGCGTCATTCTATGATGCTACGAGCACCCCCTTTTTATCACACAATTGATACGAAGAAGTACAAATTTGAAGGGGATTATGTTGCCAGGAAGGGGTGTTCTCGTTTTTCCATTCATCTTAGAGCGTCTCATGAAGATGGCATTAATTCTAAGAGAAATTTGAATACAAATATTTCGAAATTTCACACTCTCAGATCCTTTCGCTCCGTTTTAAGTTCTATTTTCTCACTCTCCACCTCTTGCTTTTCTTACCTTCTATATCCCTGTATTCCCTCTCACACCCCCAAGCCTTCTTTCATGTCTCTCAAAAGCGAGTCTTCCTTTTTCTGTCATTATCTACTTCCGGCTTGATGCAGGTGCTGCATCTTGGACAACTTTACCCTTTATTAGTTATCGCTCCTTCTTCTCTTCTCTCTCGCATCCCCCTCTCCCTCTCCCTCTCTCTCTCTCTCTCTCTCTCTCTCTCTCTCACTCATTCACCCCTCGTTCTTTATTCACCTACGCACTCTCTCTCCCTCCTCCTCCTTTATCTCCTCAATCGGTATTTCTCTCTCTTTCTCTCTCTTTCTCTCTCTTTCTCTCTCTCACATAATCAATGTCCATCTATACAACACTCGTTAAATCTCCCGCTTCAAAGTGCTACTAATTTCTCCCCATTCTACAACTCTGCTTCGGTTAGCTACAGGTGTTCTATCACCATCGCCTGGAAGCGCATGACAATGCACGACTCTGGAGATACATCTGAAGCACACCCCTGATTTATTTTTTTCATTACTGGCATGATGGAAAGATTTTCCTTCGCTCTGCTCTGCATTCCGACGCAACTGAATGAGGTTTTAAAAATTGATATCTGGGTAGAAAGCTGGGAACGTCTTTCTGTTCACCAGGGGTATAGAGTGAGGAGCATCGCCGCGCTTGTCAATAACATTTACACGAAAACTTTCGACAAAGAGGAAAGAATGAAAGGTGACATCTTGGGGATATCCTTTCACTCCCAGATTATTGATGAGAGAATGAATACTGTTGGGTCGGGGCAATTAGCCCTTCCACAACGCAGAATTATTTTGATAAATAAAGAACAATCAAGATGATTTGGTTACCTTTGATCCGTTTATTGCTCTCAACTCGAGCCACATCTTGGAATTTTGCATATCAAATCCACATCTCATTTGCATATTCGTAACATATCTCCCCCCATAAAAGAAAGTTTCTATCAGTAGTTAGAACTTTCTTCTGAACAATAGTAAGATCTAAAGGCGAGAAATTAACCACACAAAAGGTATAACAAGATAACAACCTGGCATATGAACATCATTTTTCTAATATCGAAGACAGACCGATTAGTCCTTTCATTTCAACGTTCAATAACAAAACACAAACTGCAGAAAATGAAAACAACTTCGATAGATAACATTATACATATGTGTTCTCTTCCTGAATCCTGGAAGTAAATACCAGGACATTAATCAGACACAATGCCTGTATTTTATAAAGAACCACAAACTGTGGTGGCCGAAACACGTCTCTACACATCACACATAATAAATATATGAGCGTATTAAGCGTGCGCGATTAATGAAACACTGAATATTCAGCGCAGGCGCCGATATCCTAAATGCGCACAACTACAATAACAAATGATTGCATATTCATATAATGAACGCGTACAACGTAGTCACATGACGCGTTGCTATGACGACACCTCATTACTATGTCGGAATGCAGTGTCTCATTAATTATGTCGGTGAACAGAATCAATATGTTATAATGAACCACATAACTGTGCACAGCTAGATCTGAAATATTTCTGACATTAAATGTAAGAATAAGGGTACATACATTCTTGTACACATGTATACAAGAGAAACATAATCTGTTGAGTTACTGCTGCAATCTATAAATTGAAAGTTGTTTAAATACAAAAAAATAAGCAAGACTTATCAATTAAATCACAAACACATAGCCTACATTTGCAATACTGGCAGTCAACACTCTTTGAAATCTGTATAACAACATTACGTAATTTGTGATGCTACACTTTGTTTTTGCTTTCAATTTGTTATACAACTGTAAAATTAATAAGATAACATTTGTTGTTCTTATGACATGATAAATACAGCAAACTTTGCAAGCATAGTTAACAGTGCTGGGTATGAATAATAACTGTTCTCTTTTGATCAAAAGAAAACTTTTCTGAATAAGGTACCAGCACACTCAAAAAAGGACATGATATCAGTATACATGCAGGCACAGGTAAGAAAACAATGACATGTGGTGCACATTTTCCACGGAATATAGTCCCCTGTCCATACTGGCGTCTCCCTGTAAATAGGTGAAATGTTCCTACATGATCATTCATATCACTGTTCAAAATTATTAAATTGTCTGATCAAAATACATGTACAAATTACAAAGCCATAAATCGCGTGTAGCTTCCTTATGGCGAATAAAGACAAAATATTAAAGTTCTAGTTTCTTCACAATTTGTCAAATGTTCAGTAGGCTTGTTTAAGCTCTAGAAAGCGCGTTTGCGATTATATTGTCCTTTCCTTTGAAATGAGTTACTTTCAGTCCATAAGGCTGGAGAAACGGGCTCCGACGGAACAGTCTCTGGTTTTCGTTCCTGAAGCGCTCAAGAAAAGTCAATGGATTATGATCTGTGGATACAGTCACCTCTGAAGAGTTGCTAAGGTACACGTCGAAGTGTTGGACTGGCAAGACGAGACCAAGGCACTCCTTCTCTATAGTAGAATGTCTTCGCTGGTGGGGGTTGAGCTTCTTGGAAAAGTAGCTCATGGGTTTCAGGAAACCCATGCCTTCCATCTGTAGGAGGACAGCATCAACTCCTACATCACTGGCGTCAGCGGCAAGCTGATAAGGCTTCTGGAAGTTTGGAGCATCCAGTACTGGTTTTGACATCAGCACACCACATTTTGTGGAGTAGCACTGTGACACTTTTTTAGCTTCTCCTGCTGGTAGATTAACATCATTCAACTTCTTCAAGTCCTCTGCTGCTTTCTGAGCCTCAATCAAGGCAGGCTGACTGAAGATAGTCTCAGCATGACTCTGGTCATTTTGACCCTCCTCCAACGTTCTGGAAAAGGTGTCACCCAAATTGAAGTCACCACCATTGTCATCTGCTCTTTTTTCCAGAGCCTGGGCCCTACTAACTACACATGAAGGGTCTAAACCAGAAGATTTATGTTCCAATTTCTCCCTGTCAAAATTCACCACAGGAGTGTCACACACAACTGGCGATGGCAACACTTTACTTCCGGCTAAATCATTGCCAAGCAACATCGAAATTCCCCTCATTGGCAACTTAGTAACAATGCCAACAGTCACTGGTCCAGAAACGAATCCACTGCTAAGCTTGATAGTATATAATGGAACCGGTTTCAAACCATCATTCACATCCTGAATCAAAACTTTCTTGCCAGTGAAATTCTTTGTGTCCAAGGACGACTCATCAGCAATAAGCAACGTTGTCATAGAACCAGTGTCCCTTAATATCGTGATAGGACACTCCTTATCATCAACACTGAACCTAACCGTGCCATAAGAAATAAAATCCAGAAATCCTTCATCAATCTCCTCATCATGTCCAATATCTCTTAGTTGATCACTTCTTTTTGTTTCATTGTGATCATTCATTACACTTTTTTGCATGTCGACTGCTGCTATGCGCACAAAGCCACTAGGCTGTGTAGTTTCTTGTTCAAGATTTTTTTCTTTTACTTTTAGTCTTGGACATTGCGTCTTAAGGTGGCCCTCTTTCTTACAGTAGGCACAGAGAAGTCTGCCTTCAGTTCCAAAACCACTACTCTGATTAGTGCCGGTGTTAGTACCTGACTTTCTCTGAGTCGTAGGTGACCTAGATTGATTCCTACGCCTAGTAAGTGGTGAACTACTCCCTTTATGTGTTAATTCGTACCCATCTGCCAACATGGCAGCCTTTCTCACATCACTGACTACATTATCATTGACATATGTCCTAACCTCTTGAGACATACATCTTTTAAGCTCATCAATGAGCATAATCTCTCTAAGAGAATCATATGTGGCCTCTATTTTCAAAGATCTGATCCACTGATCGAAGGAAACTTCCTTTTTCCAAGCAAACTCTACACAAGTCTCTCCAGTTTTTCTCCTGAGATTGCGAAACCTCTGACGGTAGGCTTCTGGAATCAACTCAAATGAATGAAGAATAGCATCCTTCATTGTCCAATAATCAAATGCCTGCTCATAACTCAGTGCAGACACAACCGACTGAGCTTTACCAGAAATCACTTGTTGGATGAGCAATGCCCATTCATTTTCCGGCCACTCCATTCTCTTGGCAACCCTCTCAAACATAAGAAAGAATGAGTCTAACTCATTTTCATCATATCTAGGAACAAGCTTAACCCTGGCAGAGAACCCAGCTTCTATCGACCTCTTGTCTCTCTCACCAGACTGACTACCATGAGAAGTCATTTCATGATGACGCATCATTTCGAATTCCAACCTCTTTCGTTCCATTTCTCTCTCATGCTCAGCAGCCTTTATTCTATCTCTTCTCTCCTCTAGCTCTATCTTAGCTAAATCAAGGTCAACCTCGTCACTGGTAGCTTTGTCTTGGTTATTAGTACCACCATTATCATTAAATGTAGGCGCATCCGCCCGGGCCGCGGCCGTCGCAGCGCTCAGTCCTGCATGGGCTGTAATTGCATCAACTATTTCAGCCTTGCTTTTGTGACCAGTTAGATTTACCAATAGCTTTGTTCCTACAGCTGTTAAATCAACCTTTCGTAGCTGACGTAACCGGCCAATGGTCAAGTCCTGACTCAAAAACTTTTCAATATCAAAGTCAGCCATTGAATAGATCTAGTCTGTGCAAGTTACACAAGTCTCACAAAGTAGGCCAATTGTCCTGACGACTGGAAGGAAAAACCAACAAAAATGTTGAATGTGAATCAACACAGAGTATAGTCAAACAGATCAAACAACAAAAATTGACCAACCGACTAAGCAAAACAACTTGATCAAGCATCAAACTATCACCAATTCTGTGAAATTGATATACATGTAGCCATGCAGCAGAGGGTTATATTGAGACTCCACCTCCACAACTCAAATCAATTTTTTGTTAGATTCCATCAACTCTTACACTTACACGTATAGATCTATATCTAGTCTTCATATCACACAAACACACGTGAAACATGGAATAATTTCCAGAAAGTCCAGTACCCACAGTCCCACACTACATCAGATGTGTAGCAAACTAGATTGCATGCAAACAACTAATCTAGGCCATTACCCTAGAAGTAGAAATGAAGCCGAGGCAAAGTTAAAAGTCAATCCGACTAACTCCTTCAACGACTGCCATGCAAGAACAAGCAAAACCAGGACCAGAATACCGGACAACCGCAGCAGATGTGCAGTGAATTTCATACCAATGAGACTACATCTAAGGGGCATATACCCCAGACAAGACTCGAGCTATCATGCAGTACAAAACAAAATCAAACTGTGTAGGCTTAACCCTATTATGGACGCTACACTACTATGCTGACTACAGCACAGACATTCCACAGTCATTAAATGTGCGCGAGAACCACACCAAAACCAATGAATGGGACAAAAGGCAAACTCCAAACAATACGCATTACGGATCGGAAAAGTAACAAAACAGCATATGTTACTATATCTAGCTCTTGAGACAAGCCCCCAATCTGTTGGGTCGGGGCAATTAGCCCTTCCACAACGCAGAATTATTTAAACAAATAAAGAACAATCAAGATGATTTGGTTACCTTTGATCCGTTTATTGCTCTCAACTCGAGCCACATCTTGGAATTTTGCATATCAAATCCACATCTCATTTGCATATTCGTAACAATACAAATAAAAGTAATATTTTCGGGTACCTTTTTACTCCAAATTATTTGAGAGAAAAAAAAAAGAAAAAAAAAAAGATTCAAAACAAATGGAGCCATTTCACCCCGCAGCTTCCCAAGGATGACTAAATCCCCCTTCCAGCATTTCTGACTCCCATGTATATTACATGGCTGTCATGACTGTTGTGACGTATTCCCAATTTCGGTTACAAAACTCCAAACAGAGTTTTGGAAGTGATTCTTGATTTAGTCAGGATGAAGATGGTCAGTATTGACATGAAACAAACGTCTTCAAGTTTGATTCAATGAGGGCAATGTCCATGCGACATTTCTGACTTTCAACCTTCCATTAATGAAATTCTTTGAATAAAACATGAAAGCGGATGTAAAAATGAAAGCAAACAAGACTTTCTGTGCCTGAAGTGTGCCTTTCCCGTTGGGACAACATAAAATAATTTATTCTTTCTTTATTTGATTTTTGTCCTATTTTATTTGTCTGCTTGTTTGGTGTATTTTTACAATGAATATGTACATGATCGAGTAAGCGCCCCATGGTTTACGTGTAGGCAAATAAATGGTCGTTTAAAGTGTTTTTTCACCGTCACGTTGATGAAAGGCTTTCATTAAAAATTAATCAAACACTTACAGTACCCTAGCTTTGCTCTAAACTAAATTCAATATAATTTCCTCTTTTCCTGATCGATAAATCTAGTCGTTGCAATTGTTTTTTCGCGTAAGAAAACAACCCGCCAAATTCATTGTCACATGTATTTTGACGTTCTAAAATTCAACCTTAACATCACAGAGTTGACACAGTTTCCCTTTAGGACAGTCTGGTACAGTCTATGTTTGGCTTCTCAAAGTCAAAATAGAACGACGTAAATTCGATCGTTCCGTTTGATGCAGACATTTGTATTGATTTCAAGAGCTGTATTTAGTCACCCCTTTTTTACATTGATTTTCGAGGAGAACTGTAATTCGAAAGAATAATATATTATAAATAGTGTCCCGAATGTTATCTTAACGCATCAGGAATAAATACTGCCAGAATGTGATGTAGGTATATTCATGATTAATAGAACAAAATATTATCATCTGATACGATAAGCTCATTATAATAAATTGGCAATATACTTAATTATCTAGTTTTAAACAATTTTGGTTCAGTTGTTTTATCATCGGATTATCGAGGATGTAATATCGAGATGTTTTCAGTCTCTTTGATTAGGCAACTAAAAATTGGCGCTCTACATAATTCCAGAATTGGATTTAGATTGGATTGGATCATTGGATAGAAAATTAGTTTCATTCATTTGAACCGCAGACAACCTTTCTACCCACTGCATCTGCGTAAAATTGACAAACCTACATAATTACATCCACATAAGAAAGATAACACTGTGAAATCTCTCAAATTCCAATAACGAATGGCATATTGTTTACTCTCTGACGTGGTATGCTATTGTAATTAAAGCGTTTGAGAAACATCGATGTACGCAGGTATTTCTCATGCACATTACAAATTAATCCTACTAATGAGTCCTACCTACATCAAACCCATGGAATCAATCTCAACTTCATGGCTGTGCCGACGGTGGACCTTTTTTGTAGAATCATAAATGGATATCACTACTAAAGGATATTGTTAGCATAACAAATTATTTTTTTATCAGTCTCCATTGGTCCAGTTGAGCCTTTCTCTCGATGTCATCGCAAACAAAGAGAATGAAACAAACTTTTGATTTGAAAGAGTCGGTGGTTTCGATTTAACGTGACTGAATGCATTCGACTGATTTTGAATGTTAACCTACTTTTTCTCCTTCCTGATTACACGGTCTGTAATGTTGCAGAGCTATGCATACTCTTTATTTCAGTCGTTAAAGGGAAAGATCAGAATAAATAAAGAGATATCGAGGGATAGGGTGGAGGGTAGAGACAGAGATTTTGGATATCAATGTGTATAGTTGGATTTGGTTCGTTGCTAATTTATGGAGTATACAGGGCTTTGAATAATTATGCGTTTGTGATTCCATGTGAAATACTCGTTTCCTTCATTAGTTGGACCTCCTTCTCAGTATTGCTACGACACCAGTTACAAGTATATCAGGTGGAGACATTCAAGGTACAATAATGATGCAGTTCGGTTGTCCCCTCACAGGCATACGTGACACCACATACTTAATAACTATAACAAACAAAAACTGAAGAAAAAAAAAGGAATAACAAATAAATCTCCATTGCCAGAATCATTTTTTTCCCCTCAAGATTGGAACCTGTATGAAAATAAGCATACACACATCCACCACCTTTGTTAAATTTACACACAGTTTCGTGTTTTTGTCCGGACATTGACTTGTTTCAACAAATATATCAGTTGTTGAAATAGCACTTTCAAACAAAAATTAGTGTAAAACTCAAACACCGCTACTGCTTTTTAACAATTTCTGTCAATCATTAACGTATGCTATATTTGTATTGTATTGTTGGGTTAAACAAGTAACCTGGTTTGAAACAGATTTTCTTGACATATAGGTAGTACTGATCGGCGTGAACAGCAACGGATTTTGACAAGCACTTTTGGTTTAATGTCTTTCCTATGAGTTGGTTCTTGACCTATTGATTCAAATGATTTTATTTCTCATGCAAGGAATAAGTATATTACAACAAATATAAAATAAAACGACAAATATAATAGTAATGGCACGAGAAAAGGGGAAATAACTAGAAGCAGAGCGTGTTGAAGTATTAGTTCCTCAGAGGTTTTTTTACAATACATCTTGAAAACAAAGTAAACAGTATTCCTTTATTACTATTCATCATAATACAATAAAAGAAGAAGGTTTGCACAATTCATGGCAAAAACGAATTAAGATTTTTTTTTAAAATAAGTCCCAAGTTTTGTTCTTCCTTATCTAGTTTTCATATTCACTCTTGTTTTCGTTAAGGGCCGTCAAGAGAGAACGGATTGGTCGGACCAACGAAATGATAACTATAAAAACTGCACCGACCGAGAACATGGATATCCAGTGATCCACCAACACTATGCACATATAGGGTCTTATGTCATGCTTGCAGAGGGAGACTATGTAAACAATGTTTCGCAATATGTTCAAATTTCTCATTACATATTTTCATTGTAATTATATCACTCGGCAGCTAAAAACAAAATCTGTTGTTGTCTAATCAGTAGACACGGTATATTTGTATATTATATTAGTATATTTGTTTTTACATTTATTACTGGTAGTGACTTTCGTTCCAAATAAACAGTGAAATCAGAATTATTTTCAACGTCACTGGAAATTTAAGATCACATCTCGAATCATATAAGGAATACAAATATAGATCTATAAATGTTTATACTTACTTCTTTCTCTATATAGGTTGGTTTTAGCGTCCTATGTCGCAAATACTATCCACCGCTCGATTATTGTCGAAGCATCCGAGTAGTATCATTTTCCATGAATTTAGTACAAGTGATACCGGTACGCTTAACAACAGGTTCAATACATTGAACCCCACAAAGCCGTTTATCAATCAATATACGATATGATAGATGATTCTGAAGTAGTATTCATGTCGGTCACGCACTAAAGGTCTCACTCCAATGTCGGAACGGCAGAGCCAACAAATGTGATGGGCTCAAAATATTTATTGATTTTTCCAGCATCAGGTGCCTAATATTTTATGCGTAGGTCGAGAGGTGATTTGTAAATATGAATAGATTGGCAGAAGTCCAGCAATAGAAATGTTAAATTATTGATCGAAATTTAAGCGAATGACACATTTCACGGTGCCGGTATGCATATAGTTATACCATGCAAGCAGAAAGAACCTTGACTTGAATACATACGTTTTCGAAACTAGGCATGTAGCACATGGGCACGTTGTGGTATAGATCTAACTAGGTTGAGCGCACACAAATGAAGATTGATTTGTCATATTAATTGCTTTCATTACACAATATGAAAAAGGCATCATCGTAGAATGGTTGGGTAGTCATATACATAATACTACTCTGTTCGTCATTGCGCTGTCCTTGAAGTCTGACAATAGTACAGGAAATGTTTGTCACTTCCTTGACATATAAATAACTTTGGTTTACCATGTTAACGATGTATTTAAGTTATTGACTCTCGAGAAGTTTAACGAGTTTATTATTTGCCCCTTAACTCTACCACAGTATATTCAAAATAAATTTTGTGTAGTATTCTTGACACTCGACGTGCTTTAATTAACCAGTTTAATCAGTCACAGATGGGCCATTATCTTGTATGTGCAATTTTAACAGCCTATATACCAAAGGGACGTACTTACTCAAAGTTCTTACTCCAGCCCTCACCAATTTTTTACTAAAAAAACACAGCAGTTATCATAATGCTGATAATTCCAATGAGGCTTTGATAATCATAACACATACTATATGATCTGTTTGTTTCCGTCGTGAGTAATTTTCAATAATAATTGTTGCAATTATTTACTCTTCACTCAGCTATTCGACACGCATAGCTTCGTTTGACCGAATTCGCATAGGTTGATATTGTATTGTTCAGCTCGCATCGAAACGAAAACTTGATTGATAATCATATCATTTATTTAGGCGTAGCAGGGGGCAACGTGGGGGAGATAACCCTTTCAAAGGTTGATCGGTAAAAGGAGGGCCGCGATGTCAACAGACAACAGAACATCATACAAAACTCATTGTCTTGTCGTCAAGCATATTTATTGAACCTCTTTTTATGTGTTTTGCTTCCCGTTTCCCTTCTGTCATAATCATATTATTTCTTCCTGTGGCCTTACTTTTTCCTTTCCATTTTTGTCTTCTGGTTGGTAGCGATTCTAGGATGCTATACTTCAAGTTACCTTTCCACAGGCTAATTATAAGTTTTCCAAATCCTTGTCCGCCTTTAAGTAATTTTATGGCTCTAACGCAGTTTTCGCGTGTGCCTGCGTCATTGCTGGCACTTAATTTGTGTACAACAGGCCATTTCACAGGTACACGCATTGCTCCATTAAGTAATGGCCTTTCGGGTGGCACAACTGCACATGCCGGGCCGCGTTATTTTTTTCTGCGGCACAGATTGGGGTTAGGTGCGTGTTGAGCCTATGGGAAAGTTTAGGGTTAGGGTTAGGGTTAAATCAAGACCTGTTTAATAAAAAGCCCCAATCTGTGCCGCAGAAAAAAATGACGCTGCCGGGCCTGAGCAGACGCAGTCTCTATACAAGTCGACGTAGCTCTTTGACGCAAGGGTGCGTTGGCTAAGCACAATTTATCGACTTTCTCCAAAAAATCTACGTAAATGAATGAGTGGCAGTAAAATATTGAATTGACTCCTCGTGTAAAGCCGTAGGTGTTCGTAATGTTCTCTCTTGAATGTGACATGTTGTGTCGTTGCCATTTGTGTGTTGTTGCTGCTGTTGTTGTGTTTTTTTGTGGAACGTCTTTGGTATACTTGAATATGACTTCGTGTGTAACGGGAGAGAGCCCATTAACTGTGGACAACCCTTTTTACATTTCCCAGGAAAAAAACAAAACAAATGCATCCATGAACTATTTGCCTAGAAGACCCTTACGTCCCTTTTTACAATTAAAACTTCTACAGACGCCTGAGTAGAATCGAAACAGCGAGACAATAAGGTCGCACTCATAGACGCGACTCTGCTCTAATTCTCGTCATGAAATCGAACCGGGGTCCGTTTAATTCTATATCTAGAACGGGATATAGAGAAAGAACGCAATCCGTTAATGGGGTTAAAAAGAGCTGTTGGAGCAATCACGTTACACGCATGCCAGTGGACAAAAGGGGAAATATGAGTACCAACGCATCTAGGCTTTCCTTTATAATGAAGTACAATAGCCCTGTCCTCACGTGTCAATGTCCGTTCCTCAGGGCCGGGGAATGGAGGGGAGGGGGGGGGGGGGGGGTGGAGGGATGGTGGCATCCCACAGGGGGAAACGAGATCTCCGTTTCTTTTCAGCTCTAATTCAGGAGGGTTTTTAATTCATACGGTACATTTGATAAACATTGTTTTTCCCTGCTTTCATTTAACGGGGTAAAAAAAAAATCGGTTGCTATTTGTCTTTCTCGTTTCTCCAAATCCCGCAAATCAAATGAAGTAAAGGTTGAGGCAAATTTACTTTATTGATATACAGCATTGGAACAGATGATATCGTTCAGGGTTTTAAATGGTTGTCGTTTGTATATGGAAACCCGTGGTCTTCGTAAATGTGATATAAATAGGGACTTTTAGATTTGCGTGGACTGATACGTGTGACGTAAATTCAAGGCAGTGAATTAAAAGGACGTCGATCGTAGCAATCCCCAATGTCTTCGTGCGAATCTAAAAGTCTCTATTAACAATATACAGTCGACTACTAGCTTGAACGGCGATGTTATTGGGAAAAGTAACTTTTGAGTGAATACGAATCGTGGTGGTTTGCGATTTTTTTTTAAAAGTCATCAAAACGACTTTATATTGACAAAATCTTGCTGAAAATAATACAAATCTGATAGCACTGCGCATAGATATATGAGTATATGGGACTACACACACCTATGTGGCATTAAAGAGATAAAAATCTGTCGAGAGATAGTGCTAAATAAATGAGAATACAAGGAGATAACTTATGCAAAAAAAAGAAATTAATATGAATGGAAAGAAATGTAAAGACAGGTAAATAGAGAGGGAAATTAAAGGAGACTGGAGGAAAGAAAAGATAGGAAAAGAGAGAGAGAGAGAGAGAGAGAGAGAGAGAGAAAGAGAGAGCGTGGTTGTAGGATGGAGGGAAGTGGGAAAAAGAGGCAATGAGTAATAGAAAGGTAACCCCAGCATTGGTTTCTTTCTGTCTACATCATTATCTTTTCAGTAGAAGTTATTGGTATTAACAAAGCTAGGTGGACACTCGAGTTCAACGACAGTTGCTCGTTTCCAGAAGATCCGATTACAAAGGATACGGATAAGCAGTGCAAAAGAAGAAGAAATGTCACTGTAAATTGTCAAATGAATGTGGCCTCAGACTCTAAACTTGATTTATATTTAATAATACTTGTGGATTTTTTTTCCTCACCAGATTTTCGATAGATTCGTTGTTTAACTGCAGTGGGATGTAGCATGGTTCATGTACTCCCAAGATACCCCATCAAGCAATGAGAACATAGAGAATGAAGGTAAGTGTCTAATAATATGTTTCCGTCTATTCCGTTTTTTCCTTTTTCTCCAGCCTCTCTCTCCCTTTGGTCTCTGTCTCTGTCTCTCTCTGTCTCTTTCTCTGTCTCTGTCTCTGTCTGTCTGTCTCTCTCTCTCTCTTTCCCTCTCTCTCTCTCAACCCCACTCTTCTCCCCTGGTCTCCCCCTCCCTCTCTCCCTCCCCTCTCTCCCTCCCCCTCTCTCTCTCTCTCTCTCTCTCTCTCTCTCCACCCCGCTCCTCTCCCCTAGTCTCCCCCTCCCTCTCTCCCTCCCCCTCTCTCCCTCCGTCTCTCTTCCTCTCTCTCTCTCTCTCTCTCTCTCTCCGAGAAAGTGTATATGCCTTAATTGTCTGCAACAAAATAAGGTACTTTTAATTGCCATCTCTCTATAGCCATCATACAGACCTTGGTTACAACGGTGACATTTTGTTATCTATGTATAATTTATACATTAATTTCTATATTCTGTATATCATCTAAATACTTTTTGTATGCCTATATTTGTATTTACACTTGAGATTGACATTCAACTGACATTTATTTCATCCTTACAATTAATTAATGAAAGTGAAATACATGTACGTATATTAAGAGGAGGAGAAATGCCATGAAATCGTGCGCGAGGCTCATGATGTGGTCGCCCCAAAATACAAACATACAT
Organism: Strongylocentrotus purpuratus; assembly: GCF_000002235.5. Taxonomy (NCBI): domain Eukaryota; kingdom Metazoa; phylum Echinodermata; class Echinoidea; order Camarodonta; family Strongylocentrotidae; genus Strongylocentrotus; species Strongylocentrotus purpuratus. The sequence goes on from NW_022145515.1 coordinate 180,503, forward strand.
ACATAGAGCCTCGGTCACAAATACCATTACGAACTGCTACGAACGCCGTATGAACGATTTTCAGACCATTTTGTAAGATTTTCTGAAGATAGCCGTACGAAACCTTTGTCAGAGACCGTTCGTAGATCGTTCGTAAGTTCGCAGATTGGTCGATAGTCTTGTCCAAGATTTTTTCAACCTTGTACGAACCCCTCTCTTCGTAAGGCGGCCGTACGAACGTCGTAATAACATCGTAAGAACCACACTAGAATCGTACATTTCGTGAGTCAAGAGAAAATTCTAGAAGCCTCATATTCTTACGATGATTGTAAGAACGCCTTAAGTCGTTCATAGAGAGCTCTTACGGCGTTCGTTAGAATGCCTTACGAACAGAGATTCGTATGGCCTTCAAACGAACGACCCATTGCGTTCTCAAGGCGTACGTAAGGTTCTCGTTAGGTGTACGTACACAATTTATGCAGCGCTTTTTTGCAACCCGACAAAATATACACACAAATCGTAAGATCTTCTGACAGAATGCCGTCAGTTATACGTACGACCATCTTGCAAAAACAAAAAGTCGTAAGATTGCCGTAAGTCTGACGTAAGACGAACTCAAGGCATGCTTACGAGAAAAAAATTAAACGTCTTTAGTACAAACTCCGTAAGAAGGACGTAAGAAACAATGCCCCATCTACAAACTCTGGAATTTGTACGAACAGGGAGAATCGTTCGTACGAAACTTTGTGACCGTAGCTTAATATAATAATGAGAGTATACATAACACTTCTATTTAAACATAGGAAATTGTAGTTGTTACAAGACCCAGTCCGGTTGAGTTTTTTTTTTTTAAATCGTGTCATAAATATATAAATCAGTCGTGCTGTAAGAGATAAGACAGCGTTGTATCTATCTAGAGCGGAGAGGCAAAATTGCTGTACAGATCAGACAGGGCCAGAGATTGTTCAGCGCGCCGTAAATAATCAACTTTGCGGGGCAAACACGCGTATTGATGCAAATGGGATAGAGATGACAAACATCGCGATGGAAAGTGGCGTAGGCCCTCGAGACCCCATCTGCTGGGGGATCGGAAGGAGGGGGCGATACCCACTTATGACAACATCTATACACGTATCTATAACGGGGCAAATGTTTGTGTGCATTCTTGATACGCTGCCAACGGTGTCAAAACAGCATCGAAAAAAATGAACATGGCATTTGGGTCGGTCCGCTGAGATAGTTTCTGAGTAGAAAAAAGTTTACAGTAAGGATTAATTCTTCCGAGAAATATAAAGTTGGAAGGATATTTATTAATGTATTTCAATTGTGGGCAGATATTACATTGACTCCATTCACGTTTATTCTTAAGAGGTGCATGTACTATATTTCCTATAACTATTGGAAGAAAAAAAAATTACCTTCAGTATTATGACCCTGAAAGTAACTAGAAGTAGAATGCAGAACTATTCCACCCTCCACACACACACACACACACACACACACACACACACACACACACACACCTCGACACGAAATCACAACAAACTATTGATGTAAAGGAACTCAATCGATCGATGAACAGGCCCTGTCCTACCAACATCATGGATTAAAGTAAAGTAAAGTAAAGTGAAGTAAAGCATTACCATGATTTGTTTGCTTTTTATCCTCAGTTTTATGGCATTTTAGCGTGGTTCATGTTGGGTAGGTGATATCAGTCATGTTGCAAGATGAACATGATAACGTACAGTCAAAGTACCTACTTAATGTTCTTGTGCGTATACATAATTAAATGTCGGCAAACACGGACAGTGATGGAAGAGCATAGTCTCCTATTCCTATGTAATGAATCTTTACAAATGGTGGAAGGGAGAATGTAATAAACAGAGAGAACAAGAGAAAGAGAGAGAAAGAAAGAAAGAGAGAGAGAAAGGGAAAGAGAGGGAGATAGAGGGAGATAGATATAGATAGAGAGAGAGAGGGACATCTGTGTATGCAAGTCGAAAGTTATGTCAAATGACAGAAATCAATTTTTTCGGCTGTACTTTATCAAATTTAATTATATGCCTAACTGAATAAGGCGCGGGAGTGCAAACTATTGACCACCCCCAAGCGAGAATGGACAATTCTCCTTATTCAATGGAAATGACTGACGTAAACTATAAGCCACAGATCTAATATATCTGTACAGACATAATTTCACTACTGGAAGAAATCGTTTTCTTCTGGCATGCCTGGCTGTTTTCTCTTATATTCGATTATCTTCGTGGATTTTTCTTTTGACTCGATTTGCGTCCGAATTTATGCCATGTTTGAACAGATTTTGTACATGTCTTCTCGCCTGATTTCATCTTTATCTTTACTGTTCTTTTGCTTGGTATCAGCTCAGATTAGATTATCCCTCTAAAATTATAATAAATATAAGGGGGTCGATTTTCACCGCAAAAATTATATTACTTTCACGATAATCCAAAATTTTGCTTATTCCGCATCCTTGATTTACACGTTATCAACCTGGTACGTGCCATGGTAGCATCTTTTTCAAAACAATTTTTTTAATTAAATTTATCTTTCTTTCTCTCTTTTTTTCTTTTTTCTTTCTGAGTTGTCTGTTCTTATATTTTGGGCGTGTTTACTGTGAAAATTTAAAGAATCCATTGATTTAGTGATAATGATAAATGCACTCTTAAAGGTAAAGACCAGTTATGGTCATGCGAATGCATTGTGAAAGAAACGTTGTGGAATCGATCAGAAAAGGTTGATCATCTAGCATCTAGCATCTGCAAGGTTCTGGAATCATCAAAATGATAAGAAATTTGGCCCATTCTTCGTAAAGTTACAAGCACTATACACAGAAAGATGTATATGTAACTACCCTATATCTCTCACAGACCATGAGAGAAACAAATTTACCTAATATATGAATTAGTAGGCGGTTTCCCGACAATTTTTTTATCATCATGTATTAGTCAAAACATATTCTTTCACATGATTGGTAATGAGAGCTTCCATTTCATTTTTTGAAATTGGGGCATTTCCAATACTGGTATTTACCTTTAAATTTATATTTGTTTCAAATTCAAAATGAAAAAAAAGAAATATATTTCAAGCAAGGTCTGCAAGACCTATTTGTATTATTACATTTAACACGTCACGTTAAATTCTATTAGGGGAGGTATTAGAGGTAAATTAACAGGCAATTTTACTAAACTTTCCTTGTCGGCAATAGTAAATTTGTTTGAGGGCAAGTTCGATAAAGTTCGCTTTTGACATGTATTTCCATATGTTTCAGTTCTTCTGCCTTTTTAATTAGTGGGACTCGAATACTATCCTCTATGGCGGGAGGGGGAGAGGATGGGTCGCAAATCCAATATACAAGCCAAAACGTAGAAAGAAACAAGCACAAATAAAATGGTTGATATATTTTTTATACGCGAACTTATTACTGCAATACTGCCGAGGGGTACAATTATGGAATATATTGTTTGATTTTTATATTTGTTGTGTATTGTGGTGTGTGTGTGCGTGTATGTGTGCCCAGTTTGTACTAAAGGTATGCCAGTTTTTGTTCTGCCGGAGAAGGAAATGCACGCATCCCCTGCCTTCATCCCCAAAGTCAACTTCACTTCATGTTGAGTAATTAATAAGAATATATGTGATCAGGTTCGTTACTTGCACATGGACGAAGTGTGCGTGTACCTTAAATCAAACGCGACAAAATTTGAGAGTGAATGCAAAAGTAGATGAAAGTTAATATTAGAACAAAGCCCGGCATGTACTACACCTCACTTTTCACCTCAAATTGCCTGATAATTCTTTGCACGTTGCATCGAAAATTCTAGTAGCCTGATTAGATTTACGCCATCATCCCAGTCACCCCACAAAAGGAATAATAAGATAGAAGAAATCTAACAAATTGTTTTCGGGAGATTACAGATGCTGTACACGAGTTACAATGCTTAAGGCCATGCAATAGTTACAGTCCTCACTTGAGGCTTATGCGCTACGTTCGCAATCTGTCATGGCACGGCAAGCAATTAAAACGAACAGGTTGAAAATCTGGGTATCGATTGCAGTCTCATCAGATACATTGCTATCGGTCCTATTCGTTTTAATCCCGATCGTCTGTCAGTTCGGAGATGTAATAGCAACCGATACTCCAATGTTTGGGACGTGCGGCGATTGCGAAACGATGAGAAAGAGTGATCTCCCTGTATACCTTATTCTTTCGAGCAAGCGGGATCTAGATTAAGAACCATGAATGTTTGTGTCTTGATTCAAGGAGACTGAAACGTTGTAGAAGGTTTGCAACGTTTACACAGGTTGCTTCAAAAGCAATGATTAGAAAGTTTTTAAAAAAGGGTTGTAAATCAAGTCAGAAATGAAAGAATACCATGGCTACGGATAGAAAAAGATGTTCCATCCAATTTGAGAGAAAGGGTGAAGAAACGAGAAGTGTTTGCAATTTTGACAGGATTAATTAAAAAAAAATGTTTATTAAATAGTGCTCATAATAGCCTAAGACTTAATTGAAAGCCCCCTTTTTTCTTCTTTGAACCAAATACCCTTTGTTACATAATTTACATAAACAGTTAACAACTAAATTAGCCATACTTTTACCAAGTTTTGTAAATTTTTTAGTATGTGACTAATTCATTTTCCCGATTTCTGTTTCTTGATGATGTGATACATTATAGCTTATATCTAAAAGTTTTCAACAAAGTCCCTAACTCAAACAGTCTCCCTTGCATTCGTGAGTTACGAAACCTAAAACAAAACATCAAATTTACAAGGGGCATGAATAATTTAGTTCTTGACTATATATATTAAGGATATTTTTTTCATTTTTTCTATAAAAAGTGATCTGAAATTCCATTTATTATCATTATTTTAATTAATTTTGCTTTTGTTATCGCTGTTGCTATTATCATTTTTCAAATATTGTTTAATATCATAAAGGATCAATTATCATATTTTCTTTTTTCTTAAAGAGTTTATAAAAACAAATCTCTGTGTCTTTGTGGGATTTCCCCTGTGTCAATTAGGGAAAAAACATAAATCTAGATTGATGTGGCAATGCGTTTATATCAAGGGACTTTGATCGAGTACTTCGGTTTAATAATAGTGATCATAATGCAACATGAATCATATTTCTATTGGATTCACGAGAATTTTAATAGGCCATAAATCACGAATAGAATCACATCGCATGACGCCGTTTCCAAGCGTGTATTGAATAATTCAATAGACAAATAACCTTTCCAACACTTTATTATGTCCCGGTACAAGCGGCATTTCTCGAACTCAACCAGTGAACCATTGTCACACCAATATCAAACCATTATATACCACTTTTCAGGGACGTCACTAGAATTAATTTTGAATGGGGATATAGTTTGCAGACAAGTTTAATAGACACTAATTTCCCCAATATGTCAGTGTGTATGAGAGAGAGAGAGAGAGAGAGAGAGAGAGAGAGAGAGAGAGAGATAAACGTAATAGGAAAAGTAAATCAATTTTTGAAATCTGTCGAAAACTGAGGGAAAATTCGCAAGTTGCCTAGAAATAAACAGGAATTTAAAAATGCACGTTCTTCTTCAATTCTGGTCTTTGGCTGCCGCTGCCACTGTTCCATCTTGAGTTTCAAATTGCGACTTGTAAATCTCTAAGAATTCCCACACCAACCATTACAAGACCCAGAACAGTCCCAAGATGTTAGCCCCGAAATAAATCTCACAAAAGCCTCTCTCAGCTTTCATGGCGGCCAAGCAGGCAAGAATGAGTCAGGCATAGTACCTGGCAAGGGTCGGGGGGGGGGGCTGGCACAGGGCAGCCTAACTCCCAGGGTTCGTGCACGTGCTCCGGGGGCCTTCTTTGAGACCTAAAATCAGGAAGCACCTCTTCCTCTGCGGTGGTACGGTCTTGAGTTTGAACGTGCCCATATAAAACAGAGAGAGAGACAGAAAGAGACAGAGAGAGACAGAGAGAGATAGACAGAGAGAGGGAGAGAGAGAGAGGGGGAGGAAGAGGGGAAAATCGTTCCATTGGGTAAGGAAGAGGGATGAAAAGAGACGGATAGGAAGTGGGGCCATGGGAAGGGATTGACAATGACTCAGAGCGCAAGAATATCGATGTGTCCTGCCATGATACACATCAAGAGGAAAATTTAAGTAACATCGACAAAAAGAAAGAAAGGAAAGAACCACCCTCTCGGACATCAACACGCCATGACCCGACCCTCGCATCCATGGGCACGCGAGCTCCAGAGTCCAATTCACCCGGGGAAACGCGCCAGGTCCTCTACGATTTCTCTTAAGGTTTGTCATCAGTGGCATGAACGAACGTCGATCGCTTGAAATCCTAACGAGGCAGATAAACGTTCGGCCAGGCTTCATCAACCGTGTTTACAAATCAATCGAAAGAAATGGACCCGGCCAACCCCACCCCTCCTCCAAATTGTATTCCCCTCTTAAAGTGGCATATAAGAGCGTGAGGAGGCACTAAGGCATATACATATTTTGTTAGGGGTGGGATTGGCACCGGTGTCATAAGTATGAACTGAAAAATTCACAAAGCCTATCGATTTAAAGGAGAGTATTCGATGGGCTCAATCTCCCTTTTAACCTCCTCCTTTTTTGTCTATTTTCCTCAATTTGATTCAGATAGGGGCTTTATCCCTATACCCTGTATAACTACGCAACTATCTCCCAAACTTGAACCGGACTGATTGACTGGGATCACGTGACTCTCAACCGGAGTGTCGTCCGCAGCTGCTTGGTGCGGTGATGAGGGTCTGAAGATGAGAGGATCGTGAGCGAATGGGATGCTCAAGATTTATAGAGTTAAACAGGAATGGAGAAGCGCTGATGATAGACATTCGGAAGAGTCGTGCTAAGAGAAGAGAGAGAGAGAGAGAGAGAGAGAGGTGGGAGGGAGAGATAAAGGAGAAAAGGGAGAAAAGATAGAGTAGGGAAGAGTATGAATGGGCACGACGGGAGACACAGAAAGAAAGAGATAGAGAGAGAGAGAGAGAGGAAAAGACGGATAAAGGAACAGTCGATGGCAGTCAAAGACAGTCAAAAGAACAACATAGACGGAGAGACAGGAGCATTAGACACCGATACTGGGATATAAAGAGATAGAGAGAGAGAGAGAGAGAGAGACGGAGAGATAATTAGGGGGTGGAGAGGGGCATACATAGAGTCAACTGAGGGCTAAAAGGATGATGATGAGACTTACAATAATCTATGATGGCAGCTCGAAGATTCTTACAAACATGGGATAAAAAAAGACAAGGCATAAAAAAAGACAAGGCAATAATGACGTGTCGTGCTTGTGTCTAGTAGAAAGGACAGAGAGGCAGAGAGATATGAACAGAGGAAGAGAGACACAGATATTGAAAGCGAGACAGAGATAGATATATAGAGAGATATGGCTCTCCCTAAAACAATTTGAGTAGTTCCATATCTACTGTAGATAAATCCATTATTTTTGTCCCTTAACTCTTATCATGCCACAGGGCTAATCCCCAGTGTGCCAAGCCCCAAATCCCCTCGTGCCAGGTTGTTTTGGAGATAATCTGATTAACGCGATGGATCTATGAATGGCGAGTGCAAAACACACAGCACAGTCCAATGAGCATGAACAATAACTGCTATTACGAAAGCGCCCTTGCACGCACATGGCACTCAATAGGTAGCTCTCTCGCATGTACGAAGCAGCATAGCGATAGCGTGCATGCAGCCTTATTGCAGGCTATGAGTTAAAAGAGAAGGAAATATTTCGAGTACACTGAAAGAAATGAAAAGAGGGTTAAAGCATAATTAAGATATAAAGATGACATAGGTGAGGAGAATGAAGGAGACAGAGAATGTGGTTGGACCGGGGGGGGGGGGGGCTCTAGAAAGAGACAGAGAGGGTTTATTAACGGGCAACATTAACAGTACCTAAACATTATACTATTAAATCATGTCTGCTAAAAATATTGTGGTCTTCATGGCCTTCTACGCTGAATCTGACTTTTATAGCACGATTAATTTGTTATTCCCCTTGTACACGTGGGTCATTCATCTGTGCTTTATTGGTTTACTTTCTTTGCGCTGAGCCGGAGGGTTGAGGATCCGACCTCCTGTTTAGGCGTATGGCCTTTTGGGGAAAAAAGCTTTATATCTACAGGAGTATTTCTAGACCGACGTGTAAAATGGGTACCCAACGAGGTTCATCCGTCGGCATGAGCAGATAGCATGAGTTACGGCTGCCTGAGCAAAAAGCGTAACAGGACATAGGCATGATAGGCGTGTTCTGATTAGTATGCGCTACACACAAAAACGGAATATCATGACTGTCTTGTCCATCTTACAATCTTAAGTATATTTGGAAGATTCAATTCCAAAATGAAATGTCATTGTTTTTTTGTTTTTTTAATTTTCAAAAGGCCATATAACAGCATTACTGCAAAACCCTCCAAACCTTTTGAAATATTTTTTCCTACCACCCAAATAATTATAAGGGGGAAAAAAGGAAAAACACAATGAGTCTGAAATAAATTCAGACGGTCGAGGTTTATCTTAATTTAGTTTTCTCTCACTCTCTCTCTCTTTCTCTCTCTTCTCTTTCTCTCTCTTCTCTTTCTACTATTACCCGTCATTTTCTCCCATTTCAATTGTTCATGTTATCCATCTCCCCCCTCTCTCTCTCTCTCTCTCTCTCCCTCTCTCTCTCACGCACATACACACACATGCACACACACTTTTCTCTTACTCTCTTTCTGTCTGTCTTCACTTGGGTTAACCCGGGGCTAGCTTCTTCTGTTACTGCAATAATGTTGTGTCAGAATAGGATCGAATCTAAGCAGGATAGCTGCAACAAACTGTCGTAATTCGGCTAAAACGATCACTCGCAGTATTCCCAACCATCGGATTCTTTTAAAGGTAAGATATTCGTTCGCAAAAATAGAAACTCATTTTAAGAATGAATGCATGATTTGCCGATATACCCTCGCTGTGATGTCTGTAGAATATTCGGCGTATAATTTTCGTTGACAAAATTGAAAAAGAAGAAAATGAAAAGTTACCCTAGTTTTGCAGTAGGTAGGTAGTAGCACATTTTCTTATTTTTTGTCCCGAAAATTTGGCCGACCGTTCGTTCAGTTGGGGGTGGGGGGGGGGGGGGAGGTCACCTTTATTTGGTCACCCTTTAGAATAATTTTTGTTAATATATATTTTTTTTTGAGGGGGGTTCGACCCCCCCCCCCCCCCTGCGTCGTACGCGCCTGTATATATATATATATATATATATATATCGTTGGGAGGGGGGAGCTGGAAGCGTTTATATAAATTTTAAATGCGGGGTATTGTACTGACGTCGCTACCACTGACTGCTGTAATGTACATGTACTTTCAATGGCGCCTTCTTTTAGTGAAGGCGTACATAAAGCGATTTCCGGTTCCTTTAGCCAAACATCATTAACAAGCGTGTTATACAGTTGGTGATGCATTGTGGGACTTTGCTGTTTTCATATCAGGACATTGTGAGTAGCAAAGAGCACATTACCTAAATCCGACGTAGCGTCAGTATGATACCCTGCCTTTAAGCAAGTTAAGGGAGATAAATGCACTTTGTGAGTGCTTGTTTATACGGGGGAGAAATTGGCTTAACACCGACCACTCGCTTCGTACTTGTGTAATTATTCGGCGGTTAGCTGGTCATAAAATGTCACTTTGTCTTTGTCTCTCACTGAAAGAGTCTGCTTAATCACGTTGATTTGCCAGTCAGTTAAATGGAAATTGGTATGTACGAAATGAGATCAAATGGAGAGAGAGAGAGAGAGAGAGAGAGAGGAGAAGGAGAAGGAGAGAGGGTATAGAGATGGAGAAGGAAAACAAGCGGTGGAAATGAAGGGGAAGGATGGGTTGAACATATTAGAAGCAGAAAGGAGCGAAAGTAGAGAAAAAGAATTATGGGGAAATTAATGTCATGAGAGGGAAAAAGAGAAAAACATTACAGAAAGAGGAGGTCGTAAATCAATTCCACAGTGGGAGAGAAAAACATAAATATACGGAAATACAAATATACACACAGAGGAACATAAAAAAAAGGGGGGTAGAGGGGGATTCAGGCCAAAAGGAAGAAAACTGAATTTGGAAAAATCAGATAATATAGCATAAAGATAAAATTTGAAATGTTTACGCCTAACAAAAACAAGCTCAATTCCCATCAACCAGTATAGAGTTGAACATCTTCCTGAGATTACAATCGAAATGAATACGAAAGGCCTATGGTACCCTACACAAGGGGCCGTCGCCGAAAGGACTGGCCTTAATACGATATAATACTGGTATCACCGGGGGAAAAACACCTCTTAATGACCCCTGGTAATCAATATATACAAGGTTGTTAAACTGCCCGGTGTCGAGGATCGAGGCTTAGCCACACGTGGCCATTTTTTGAGTAGGTAATATAGATGACCTTTTGACCATTGGGGCACGGTTTGCATAGCTTTTAAGGATGAGATTTATTCATTGAACCACAAGATCGATTTGCAATGGATTCAAGCATGGGATAGAGTCCATGATTCAAGTATAAGTGGCGAGGTAGTGCTTCAAACTCGTAGCACCTTTCACATCTGCAATATAAACTAATGTACATGCGGTGTTCTGACAAATGGGAATTTGTTAAACAGCAACGGGGCAATAATCACTAACGTAGCGCCACGATCGAACCTATTATATAGTTAGGCGCTGGTTGCTGATTTTTGGCTTGGCAAATGTTTTCCTGGTTTCCTTTTTTTATTTCACTGATTTGAGGGGCATACCAAACTGTACATCGCAAAGACATCTTACATTCAAGAAAAAGGTTTTTTTTTTTAAGACATGCTCTTTGAAGACTTATCAGGAGTAACATTGTACAAGTTCCAAGTTTGATCACATATTCATGGAATCGAACACAGCTGACAAAGTTCTTCCCGCTTACATCGCATAAGTGCGCTAAGCGATTTTCCTTGTAACAGACGATCATCTATTTCCAATGTGAATGGACTTGACGTCAACATTCCAATATCTCGAGTTACAAAGCTAAAGGAGAAAGCATTATTGGTACATATCCAAAAGCACATCGCTCTATTTTTTCCCGGTAAAATAATCACCAGAGGCAAGTTTTTGTTTCGAAAGCCATTAATGCCTCAACATAATATACAGAGTTCAAGAAGGTGACCTTGAGTCGATCTTCTTGAAGAGCCCCAAGGCCTTGTAGTTGGAGATCACTTCTTCCTGAACTTGGGCAGTAGTCGGACAGTTGGAATGACCCCTTGGCTAAAGATGACACTATTTAGGGTAGCGCGTGACCCCTACGGGATGTGGCGTGCGGAAGCGTCCACTCGCTTTGTATCGATTTTTCAGGATATCGATACTGATAGACAAATCTGGGTAACGATATAGACTTCATCTCAATTTGCTGTCCGTACCCTGCTATATATATTAGCGTGCTTATGTAAATTTAAACTGTATGGACAGCGAAAAATGAATTTAAAAAAAATTGAAACACATGCACTTTGGCCATATGTCGGAGTGTCGGAGGCATGAGCCAACATAAAGGTCAAATAAACTCTGAATGATTGATTTCATTTGGGTTTTCGGTCAATTTACTTTATCACGATCATATTCCAAGCATCACCTTACAGGATTCAAGTATTAATCAACTTAGACATTATAGTTATAAGAAGAGTAACTTAATTTATTACAACAAACGATAACATTTAAACAATAACAGTATAAGAAATAATGTTCATTGATTATCTTCATATGGCATGTATATGAATGTGGAGGCACCCATTGGAAGCAAGGCTTGTCAGTTTAGGTCCCATATGCCATATACGTCCCAATCGAGTAATCCTAAATGCAATTCTGAAACGTCAACCATGTAAGTTTAAGGGATAGTTGAGTCTTGTTTTAGAGGGCGCTACACATTAGAAAGAGCATACAATTTAAATGACAAAATCATCTTTGTTTGATCGAAAGCGGTTTAGAGACGGCTGAAATATCCATAAATATAACCATTTCTAATATAATGTGGGGTGCCGCAAATATTCGATAATTATGAATCAGCCGTTGAAAAAACGAGATGGCGCCTTTTACGTTTTATTCCAGCCAATGCCAATCGTGGTTTTTTTATTGGCTTTTTCGTAATGGTTATAAAACGCACAACCAGCCGGCCCGTGTATTGTGATTATTATTATACTATCAAAATAACGATCACCGTATTTTTTTAAAAAGTGGAACTGAATTGGTATCTTCTTCTTTGGGTTAAGTCTACCTCCTTCACAGTTGAAGATTTTTGCAGACTGATGAGTGTATGATCGTATTCAATCTAAGTTTCAAACATTTTGGGGTTTAAAATTACCTTCATAGCAATTTTAAGTCCTAAAAGGACACCAAAAATGTCATGAATAAGAATAAGAGCAATAACCATGTACTTTGAAGGCATTTGCGGCCTTAAGCAAGAACTTAACTGGCCCTTTAATAGGGATCATACATCAGTAGTTCCGACATAATTTTTTTGTTCGGTTCTAGCATTCAGATGCAGCCAATATGAGCTAGAGCCTACCAGTAACATAACGAATCCAGTATTGTTTACCAAAGGAGTGGTTTTTTAAGTAATTTTGCAGGGTCAATTGTTTCGCATTTCATTCACAAAAACGGTAAGAAAACAATTATTCCAATGTTATGGGCCTCAGTGTCTGTGTAGAGTAACAAGCCGTGAAAAAAAAATTGTTTTAAAACATAACAACCGCAAGGAATTTATAGTTATATAGGTAGTGTATGTAACACAAAATGGCCACAAATAGGCAATGCATATTCGCTGGTGATCAGACGAGTGTGCACATATTAAACGAAAATAATCTAGAGACCGCTACTCTCGCAATTTTACTTGACATTACTAAAGTCTTAAGCATTCAATCATCCCGATTTATGTAATTGCAACAATATTAAAATGTCTTAGTCTTCATTTTTATTACGTGCTTGGATTTTATTAATGAAGATGTTCTAGGAATTTGTATTCAAACCACTGATGAGTCCTGATCACTTTTTAATCATCTTTAAAATCTTGTAAATATCCAAAGAATAAAATCTCAACAACTTTCATTTTTATCATGATAACTGACTTAGAAAGGATCAATTTATATTAGATGTAGCCGTTCCAAATTATATCCCCCCCCCCCGTCTCTTATGCAGGAAAGCACTGCTAAATGATAGTAATGAAGAAGGGAAAATAATATAAACAAAAATACTAATTCTTATCCGTCAAGTTTACCAAGGGGAACCTAATCAGAATTAATACTGTTCTCACAGAGGGCCCAGCAATCACATTCTTAATCCCCGCTTTACCATGGTACCATGATGAGGCGCTCAAGCATCCCAAACAAACCTTTCTAACGAGTACACATGTCCATTTACCACACCTTGGTGGAGAGTTCCAAATGTAGATTAACAACTTGCCAAAGGATATTAATGCCGCAGTGGGACTCGAACCGCTGACCATGTGATTCACAGTCCATTGACGTACCCACTATAGGCAGCGACACCTCCACATAGTACAGGAAATCTAGTTCGTCGGTGCAAGAGTTTTCTGAGTTTGCTCAGTCATACTTTTCGCGGATATCTGCCACTCTATGACCCTACCATTCACCAAACTTCAGAGAAAGCAATCATCCGCGGCTTCCTCCTTTACACCGACATTAAAATATGATAGTCCCACATCGCCTTAAGATGACAAATCGGCAATGGAAATATTCCGTCAACAAACTATGATCGATTGTATTCCTCTCCTCTACCTTAAACTACTCTGCCGTTGCAATTCAACACCTGTGAATTAAGATCAAACTTCGCCGGAATCTCCAATAATTTATGGATTGACTTAGGGCACTTAGTATCAAGTTTGGTTAATTACGAGGACAGAAATGCACCGGAAAAAGCCCACGTCTTCGGCAAAGTTCAACGACTTGTTTCAAGGGTGAGAAGGACGGGATGGGGAAATGAAGTTAAATTATGGTTCTTATTTATACATTCCAATCGGAATTAAATGTCATGTTGTCTCTGGGGCGTTCATACAACTTCCGAATTCGACCGCATTGATAGAAAGCTCTCGCTTCAATATACGATGTGCGATTAATTGAGAAGAAAAAAACAAATAGCAGGGGAAGCTGCCCCTGCCCCCTTCCTCCTGATCTCTCAGTGTGGTTTTATATAGTGGGACATGAAGAACTGGCACGTACGTGTAAGTCGTCAGTAAGGGATAGAGGAGTAGAGTGATTTTATTTTTTAGAAAGCATAGAGGTGTGTGGTCTGGTGGATAAGTCTCTTGACTGTGGACCACAAGGTACGGGGTTTGAATCCGCCGCGGCACTAATGTCCTTTGGCAGGACATTAATCTACATTTGCCACACTCGACCCAGGTGTGGTAAGTAGGTACCTGCATGGTAGGATTATTTTATTGAATATACTAACCGTTACGGTTGCAAGAGTTGAGTCGGGTTAATAATATCGAAAGTCCTTTGGTAGCACATAGAGACGTTATAATGAGCTATTCAAGAACGACATATTATTATTATTATTAAAGCCCTCTTATTCCGATGGAAGCAACTATGGAAATTGCGTTATATGATTATAGGCCTATATCGTATATTTACATAATAAAGCTAATTTTAGAGATACACTCTAAGAACTAATTCACCATTTAGAAGGGCCGAGGAGTGACCACTATTATTTTTTAGAAATAGGAGATTACCACTTTGAACATGCTGCATCTAATGTTATAAAAGTTAAATCTAGCATGATAAAAGTATTAATCTGACATTATGAACAAATTAATCCCTCTTTGGTCCTTTAAAATTGGTGATTTAACATTCTAATAACTATAATGTACCAACTTCAAAAAAATGTAAAATATAAAAACCGAATGCACAAAGCAACATCTTTAATGTGCAATATTGCACCCGCTATCGATCAGCCTGTACTCCCTCCGTTTAATACCAAACAGATTTTTGGTAGACAGTAAGCAAATCGGCAGCGAAGGTTATGTGTTTTTAAAGTAATTTTTTGAGGGTAAAAATCGAGCGTTGTTTGAAGGCTGCCAAACAGGCAAGCTCTAAGTTTTTTCACTAGTATAAAGCGATAAACCGATTTTAGAAAAACAAATTAAATGAAAATAAACTAAACGCTTGAATCTCCTGTGTCATATTCATGCACACAAAATTGTACCAGCAGTTCTGTCTTTATCCGTAAAAATATCGCTTTATGTCATTAATCGGTATGCGAAGTTATGCTCCGGGTTTTTTGTTTTAATTCAGGTGATTTGAACCGTGCCATGTTTTAAGAGGGCTTGACAATAATCAATTATGCATCTGTCTTCGGCAACAAGAAATCCAACACTGCATTATACCTTAAAGAGCATGTTGAATATTTAAAGATTCGGTCAGTCAAGGTTATGACTTTACTATGAAATTCAATCAGTTCAATTGTCCCAAAATATACACTGAGCATGCAGCTTAACGGCTGAATGTTCAATTCAGATAACAAATCACAGAAGAATACATAAATATAAAAATTAAAATGAAGTAGTATCAATTACATCATTCTATCACAACGTTAAAGTAAAAATTCCCGCTTATACATTAAACTTATACAAGTAAGATAGTACATGAATCATTTATATGAATGGCTTCATAGAGAATATAGGTTGGTAATATTGTGAGGTGAAGAAAATTGCATTTTAAAGACTAGTAATACTACTACTGCATAGAGAGAGTTAACGTTGCTTTAACAAATTGCGCTATGTTCAAGTAATGATAAACAAGTGTAGAAGACACTCACAGTTTTCCATCTGAGTCCTGAGTAGGTAAAAAGAATGTATGTTGTTTTTCTTCAAAATTCTAATCATTACTCCACTCCTTTATTTGGCGTCGACTGGATTTAGCAGAATGTATTTTGAACATAAATCTCTCAGGGATCCTTAGTTTGCTGTCATGCATTTCTGAAGCTTGAGAAATGATTACACGCCGCTCAAAATATGACGTATGGCAAATGATCATGGAGACTTTACCGTATATATTACTTCACGCCATTAACAAGGCCGACGGGACGAGTTCACTTGGCCAAGGGACAGGATGTCATTCTTATGCGTAGATACCGATTCCTGATAATATTCAAACCTTGACTTTGTAAGTCGTTAAAATTATAGCTAGGGCTTTCATGTTTAGGGGCGTAATATCGTATATACCGACAAAAACAAAATGATTGAATGCATGTGCTCATAATGTTTACCATATATCAGCTAAAAACTGTCGGAGAAGGATTGCATATGCTCATGCTTACATTCTTACATTCCCACACACGCTTTATTTAGATTAAACCAACGCTTTGTCAGTCCGCGTAAATACAACCGTTAGGCTTTTTTCATCGACGTTTCCTTATAGGAATTCTCATTCGGAAGCAGATTGTCTCCTCAACCCGGCGTTTTCATTTTGTTGGCGTCTGTTTTGAAACAACATTAAAGTGACCTATGGATCATACAGCTGATTCGGCGTACAACCCAATACTTGGAAGGTCAGAAATAATCAACCCAACTTGCAATATAAATAAGTACTTTCATTCAGGCTCCTCCTCTACGGAAGCCCTCCCCCCCCCCCCTCACTCTGTCAATCGATGCACGAATAGAATAGACTTTGCAGCATCAAAGTTTTAATGCACTGACAAAGGCAATGTTTGCTTAAAAACTTTGTGATGCCTGTCTGAGATTTCTGGTTATGTATGCTACAATAAATGACACATGAGTCTTCCAAAATACTTGAAGTTTTGGCAATTATCTTATGGTCCATTTTGCTTGTAAATTTAATTCATTTCCTACTATACACCGAACACAAAAGAGAAAACTGAAAATTTTTAATTTTAAAGGTCATTACTTCCCGGTAAACTTTTTCAGCGCAGGAACACGTAAGAGAAATAAACTCTGAATAAATCAGTTTCTTGACATTGTATAGAAACTTCCTGCTGGTAGATATGGTGGTGGTGGTGGCTAATTTACCTGACCGCTAAGAAATCCTAAATGCTTGATAATAAGCAAACAGAGGACCGACGGCTTTAGGTCCTCTCCGAGAGACCTGGTAATGAGGATTAATGCCTTACCAAAAGCGTACTAGCGCATTGCCTTGGTTTCGAACCCGGGTCGCCGGATTACGAGACCACTGCTCTACCAACTGAGCTATCACGCCTCCACTTCGCTCGTGTTTTCTTCTCAATCTGCTTTCACATAAGAAACATAACGATACTTAGGCCCTTAGGAGAAGGGGAATGACTGAATTAATGGTCTCGCACCCAATAATACCGATCTCAATTGTATACATTCTCCAGAAAATCGATGATTAGTTTTCAAAATGTTTTTATATTTTCAGGCTATTTGGGCTATATTACAGAAAAAACGTTTTATTTTGCTGTTGAGATGTTAACATTTTTTGTAAAGCCAATCTCTTTCTGCCCCTTCAAATATATCATCGTCGCCCTTGCTCAGTGGCTCCTCTTATGAAATGATTGAAATATAACTTATATAAAAGAGAAAAGCTCATATTATCGTCGCCCCCTGCTTGGAAGCTCTTCGAATGAAATTATTGAAATATAACTTATATAACTGAGATAGCTCACCAAAAACATGAAAATGATTCCATTAGAGGCTTGCAGATGTGAACCGAACAATGAATATTTCTGACGGAGCGAGTGATGACTATATGGCATGCCACTGGTATTTTATTGTTTGAATGGAAGCGGAACATTAAGGAAATATTACACGGCATGTTTATGATTGATGAACGTAATCGAGCTTGTCTTTAAGGATGCCTCGGGAATGTAATATCATCACTAGACCATTTTAAATGGGGGTGGGGGAGTGTTCAGTTGAACTTGCCAACTGATAGGCAGCTAATTGTCCAACAACCAGAGAGAGAAGGATATAACGATGAAAATAAATAGATGTGTTCATAGGAACAACGACAACACAACGTCGCTGTTTTCACGAAGTGACGGTAGTGAAAAAAAATTGCATTCACTTTGCGTTACGATTTTCCTCACTACCGTCACTTCGTGAAAACAAGGACGATTTATTTGTGTATCAAATATCAAAAAATGAGAATAATAAATATTTGGGCCCTCATGAAGACTAAACAAAATACGGACGTGGCCACACTCAATAAATAAATAAATAAGGCCAAATCAAAATTCAAGATTCTAAAGACACTTATTTCCATTTTTGATTAAATGATTAACAAATGAAGTATTTTTACATACACGGAGGAAAGGAAGAAAGCCCGAGGCATCTGATGTGGCCGCCTTTACGCAATAAAAAGTACATACTGTACTTGTATATATTCCATACAAAGTAAAGTCTACGTAAAATATCTATTTGAAAAATAGAGAGAAAAAGAGCGGGAAGTCCTAAAGCCCAAAAAATGAACACCTCCATAATGTATATCACGTAGTGCGGATTGAATTGACGTTTTTTGTTTAAATAGTACGAGTAATTGAAAGTATAATCATAATAATCATAATTTTGAATGGGAATGTTACCCTTATCCTCCCCCATGCGGCTACGCCACTTGTTGGCACGGCTGCCAGCCGGGAGTGATCGTTCAGGGTTGATGACTCTGAAGAGGCAGACGCTTGACGGTTAGATTCAGTGTCGGGTACTCCTCAGGTGTCAGAGAGAAGACGGTCTTATCGAAACGGTTTGAGGGATAGGTGACGGCAATGAGAGGGCAGGGGTGGTCCTGAAGTATTTTAGGGAAGATGTCACGTACTTTGAGGATTGAAAAATTGCAATTAAAGAAAGAGTTTGGCATTAAGAATCAAATGATAATAGCCATGCAGTTTAAATGTGTTTGTGAGATGTGTATAACTAACACGACCGCAACGATGTGAACCATTTACGTTCATGACATTAATTACGGAATCTGAACATGATTTTTATTTGCAATCAGTGGGGTATTGCAATTGCCCGTTAAGTTTATTTCATGAAAGTCTTAACAATCATGTCCACAGTTTGAGAATTACGAAATTAGCCCATACCGCATGATACCGCAATACATTTTGCAATATTTTTATGTTATTTTAAACAGCTTTCAATGTTTTTGAGAGAATTCCTGTCCTAAGCTTCAACAATTGAATTGGCATATCCTTATTTGCTTGCATACGTCGCCTTTTATACAATGAACATCTCGGTTGCCCTTTTTGCCTGTCGTTTTCCCCCCTACACGTGCAATCTTGCACAGACTAGTATAGGCAACAAGTGACGGAAGGACTGCTTTGTACAACATAATGGCTTTGACAAAATACCCATTTCCGGTCTAGTTTATATTAATCTTACATTGGAAACAGTTCAATAATCATGAAGCCTTTGGTATCCTATAACAAGTATAATATAGCACAGGGAGATTATTTGTGTGGCATATAAAGAGTGTATTCCTTTTGTTAAAAACAAGTTTACTCAGACGCTGGACATTTATATTCAATTAAGCTCTACAAGGTATAACAAAACACGGGTGATCGAAAAGTACTTGAAATCTAAGACATTAACCTTATATAAACACGTGCTCCCACGGCGCGCGTTGATTGGCCAGTTCGCTTCAACTTGGACATGTGATCCATGGGTATTTATACCGATCATGTGAGATGTATGACAGCCATAGAGCCGAGGAAATACATTCATGCATGATGCTGAGAAGAGTGTCCCTCTTTAAATGTTCACATCGGTAGAGCTTTGATTACGGGAAGATGATGTGAGAACAAAATCATTAAACGCGGAGGGACCAAGGACGAGGAAGTGACAGGCAAGACGTCCTTAAAATCTGAACCTTCAAATTTGAGACGCACGTCGAACGTTTGCATTGCCACGAACTTTATAGAAGGGTGATTTTGTGTAATATCTTTCCCTTCCAGCATTATCGAGATTACGAATCACTTTTTATTACGACAGAACTGTTACAATATAAGGATATTTCTCTATCTTTTAGCTTTATTGTTTCCGGCTCTGTTTAATAATAATAATAATAATAATAATAATAATAATAATAATAATGATAGTGTTCCGGTTTTATATAGCGTTTAATACAAATGTCTCTAAGATATATCATTGCTCTGGTGATTGGATTCAGGCTTGCCCACACACAATGTATGCACATTCTCCACTCTCTGGGGAGCATTCCAGCAGAGGTTAAACATCTAATATTACATTCCTATGATATATGCAAATTATTGCACAGTGGATTTCTTCTTTAAACTTAGCTTTACACCTCATTATTTATGAATGTAGAAGCCACGAGAGATAAACCTTATATTCGAGCTAAACTTCATCTAAATAAGGATGAACATGATGGCGGCTTTTTGTACAGTCATATAGCGCACATGTCCCTCACAACGTGAAGCCGCTTGGCGCTATCACGTTATTACCCCAGGTTACATCTGCCGGCGAAAAAGGTAACGCTGTTGCATATCGGGTACCCATAATACACCTGGTTAGAGAGTGGCAAGTAGGGATTAATGTCCTGCCAAAAGATGTGAGTGCCAGGCTGGGATTCGAACCCTCAACCCTTGGATTGAGAGCCAAGTAAATGAACTACTATAACACGACACATCATCTCCCCGGCCGTCTTTTTGGCACTATCTTTCCCACTCCATCATTAAAGGGGAAGTCCACCCGAAAATTAAGTTAGTTTTAATAGGAGTAGAAAAATGAGAGAAACAAGTCAATGAAAGTTTGAGCAAATTCCGATTAAAAATAAGGAAGTTAGGATTTTTGAAGTTGTGATCAATCAAACACAAATTGGCAACTCTATGACGTATCATGCAAGCTCAACTTTCATTTGGCGAGCTCAACTTTCATTTGCTCAGTACTAAAAAATCTAAAATTTTCATTTTCCCTCAAGAAAAATTTCAACCATAAATGCACCCTAAATATAATAATTGCAAATATGTTTCTATACTCCCCCTGCAAGGAACAAATATATATTCCGTCATCAATAACGAAGAAAACATGATTTTATGGAATATTATGCACAAAGCAAATGAAGGAGAGCTCGTATAATAAGTCACAGAGTTGCCAATTTGTATTTGATTGATCACAACTTCAATAATTCATAACTTTCTTATTTTCATTCAGAATTTGCTCAAACTTTCACTCACCTGATTTTCTTATTATTCTGCCTCTATCGAAACAAACTTATTTTGGGGTGGACTTTCCCTTTAAACAAATTTCTACCAGTATGACAACCAATTTTACGACTGAACCGGAACCGCAGCTACTTCTATTCGTTCTACTTCTACGGCTATTAGTACAAGTAGTGCTAGTCGTGGTAGTAGTAATACTTGTAGTAATACTGTACTCCCCTCTCAATAATACCTCTCATCGCGCCTATATCTACACCGATAATTTTACTGCCTATACCAGCATTATCATATAAATATTATCTCCTGTAAATTCATTTTGCAGTTCTCTTCAAATTCCAAACTTCAGGATCTGACCCCGCTATAATATTCTTTCAGTTCAGTGTCGCCATTTTTTTCTAACTTTATTTTAATTTTTCGTTGCCTTAATATATGTATTATTTTGTTCTCATTTTCCATTTTCAATTTTCCATGCCCGCATTTCATGTTTCTCTCATGCTTAATGCCACCCTGCCCCGGTATCTGTCCTCTACTTAGTATTCCCTAGTCACCTCTTGCACTGTGTTTCCTCGAAAAAAAATTCCCAGGGTATTACCAAAGGAAAATACAGATCAAAATCACTCGGATGTTTCTAGATCATGATCCACTTACTAAAAATCTCCTGACAAGGCACTCAAATGCAAAAATGAAATGAACAATGTTGGGACATTCTTAAAGCAAGTGGACTTTGCTACCAGCCTTCATGAAAAATAGGCATCTAGAACATTGGTAAAATTAATGCATGTGCTGTTACTAAACAAGGTAGTTCTTTTCGGGGAAGTGCTTACATGTTGACATAGGGAATACTTTATTTGCCCATTTTGAACAATCAATTGGTGTAATTGTCATGATTGTAGGAGTACAGTTTCCATGAAAACCAATTTAATCATGGATCCACGCAATTCATATTTGCTTCATAATAATTTCATTTAGTAAGCGCAAGCCATGCTACGCCACTATTCATAGTAACCTTGATTCTGATGTAATTGGGAAGAATTATGAGTATCCTGTAGTTGTATACAAAAAACTTTCAAAGTGATGTAACGTACATCATATAGCCCAGCTAGGTCAACCACGGGATGGTAGGTCTATTTGTGTAACACTCAACACCAAGGCCATTGTACCGGCTTTTTATAAGTGCCTGCCAAAAGACTACATTTGCACTTATTAAACATTAAAAAGGCACTCCGTGATTGGACAAATAGGAAGAATAATTCATTACGTTACAGATTCATGGCTTTGCTGTAAAAGATACTAGACGGGAGGTCATCGGAGAGATGAATGATTGAGCAAAAGTGACAAAGTAAAACGTCGGGGCACGATCGAGTGACAGAGTTTACCTTGCAAAATAGAACAGCGTAAATCATTGATGAAGATACACTCGGATGGCCGTTGTGAAATCGGATAACACTTTACACTCGAGATTTGTTGTGTTATTTTCCCCATGGATGACACTAGGAGACTATCAATTACCCTACCAGGTCTTTACAAGTTATATGCGTTTTTCCTCACGGGTATCTCCTGGTTTTCAGCAGAGCAGAGCTACCCGCTATTTCAAAGTCATCATTGTCGGGCTATGCTTATAATAATTTTAACCTCTTTTTGTCTTTGTTCCATTTCGAGAGTGGTGTTATTTGGGTTGAAGATGGGATTAATTACATACAGCCCATTCCATATGGTACAAATATATGATGATATCATTTTCTTATATCATTGTCTCTCGAGCTCGTTATCGTGCAACAACCTATTCACGAGAGAATTATTTTTCTTCTCTGAATGATACCAAACGGTTCCTATTCCTATAAAGAGTTTTCTTTTCCAGTGTATTCAAAGAAATGAAACAGAGCTTAGACCGTTAACATGAATGCCGCATAAAGGAAACTTTCAAATATTTGTTTATTTAGGGAGATGGGGGGGGGGGTTACGTCTATAAAATTGTGCATTAAAGATTGAAACAACGGGATCTCGGAACAACTAACTCCTGGGCTCCGTCTTACAAAGAATTTGCGATTGATATCAATCGCAACGATGTACATAAAAGATAGGAGATTTCAAACTTGCGAGGACTTGCGATTAATTTGGATCAATCGCATATCTTTGTAAGACGAAACCCGGGACTGCCATCTCCCAAAACAACCCAGGCTAATTCTTATAGGAGACACTAAAATATGCGGACCACAACTATTACTCGGATAACTACCACTTGGCCATAGTCATCCACACAATAACTGTTATTGATAGAGATCTATAGTAGATGTGAAATTAGTATTCACTTCTTCTATTTTGATTGATACTTCCGTTAAATGTCCGTGGCTGAAAAGAAAACTCCGATCAGAGTAAGGCGGCGAGGCACATTTTTGGATCACTTTTCTTGGACGTTTTTTGGTTGGTTGCTAAGTTGACTGACCTGGCAATTGTATTTTCTCGAATAAAGGGAATGTCAGTGATTGCATATCAAAGAGAAACTGTAATCATCCATTCCAAACACGTTTGGAAGCAAAACATTTAAAATGTGACATCTATCTTGGAGTGACCATTCCAACTATGCATGGCATCACTCTAACCGGGCAGTTACCCTTTAAATGATGCATAATGTCGCTTCAACAGTGTTGTATGATGTAAACAGAACCAAAGTAACCAAGCACTGGTATTACGGTCATTCATCGCTCCAAGAATTACGACGGCGTCGCTTTACGCGCAATTACAGAGCTTGCCCCGGTCTGTGATGTCATGTTTTTAACCTCACAGGCGACAGATCGAAATCAATCAACGGGTTGACTGGACGACTTTATGTATGGCGGGATTCGGAGGATAACGAGCTCATTTTCTTAGATATAGGGGCTGGTTTTGTGGCGGGACGCGGGTTATAGAAATTGAAGGGGAGAGGGCACTAGTCTTTTAGGGTGACAAAAAAGAAGAGAATGGTGTACCATTTACATGGATTGGCAGTGGTTGTATAATGTGGAAGGATTACCAATGGAAATGGGAGGGGCTGATCTTGCCTTAACGCCTCAACTTAACACACTCTCTCTCTCTCTCTCTCTCTCTCTCTCTCATCGTCTCATTCCGTCTTTCGATTGGAAGAACATGGCACCCTGCCCCTATTCATCTCTCGTTCCGTTACTGGCCACTGAAGAAAAGAATGAAAATGACTGGGTGTTTTTTCAGGGTTCAATACTTGTCGTGTTCAGGATTATATTAAATGGCGACAATGGGGTTAACCATATAATTTCCGAATGCAATTTCCTAGGATTTTATAAATCTATTTGAAGAAAAAAGGCTTATTGATTACTCTGATTACCGGGAAATAAATATGGTTGCATCATTTTGTTCGAATACCTGGAAATTCCACCCACTTTGATATCAACGGCATTGACCTCTATGTAAACCCTACCAGGTAGTGTCGGGGACTTATCGAATTTCAATGACATATTATATAGGAATATGATGTATTCAGAAGGCATTGTCTTTTGCATTGTGTGTGTGTGTATTACCTTTAATTAAATTAGAATCACGTTGGAGAAGGGAAGGAAATAGTAAAGGTTGCGAGAACTATTTTATACCCTTTAAATAATCAATACGTTGCTTCATAATGCCAATAACGTACAATTTGGCGCTATTCGTTGTTATTTTGAAACATGTTGTCGCTACTTTTTTTTGTTAGTAAAAGGGGTTGTGTGACGTTATAGGCCATAGCATTTTTACAGGATTTAACCCTTATTGGTTCGAGATCAATATAATTCATTTGCAGTAACACTTTACATGACGTGGTGATTCTAATAACGATTTGGCACTGCGATTTGAAACGAGGAACGGATATACGCCGAGTTCAGATCAAAAGACATTGTGACGTCACGGATAGGCAAACAAATGAGAAACGAACGAGTCGAGTATGTATACATTAATCATTTACACAGTACGTGTACTCGGATAGATGGTAGAGAGTGAGTGCGCGTTTGCATCAAGTGCAAATCGATAACTTCCATTGATGCGGTTCTGAAAATGTGATTGTCCAGGGAGTTTCGGTGAAGCTTTGCTTTTTCAATGATTGGTGAATATGCCACACAATAATCGCGATAATAAAACGAAGCGCATTGTAACATGATTAATAGATCCAGTGAATATGTAATGGGATTCAGAGAATCGATTTCCTAGGGAATGAATATCATTGTGCTAGCTTGTGTCCTCATGCACCTCTTTTGACCTGCACTATTGATAAGAACATTTCTAAATGAATAGCTCTTTATGGATGGCTTTTGCCCACGCACATTCTGTTTTCTCGATACTTTACTAGCAATACTTTCATATAACTGTGTGCATTTATTGTATTGCTATTTTGACTTCTGAAGTATATTTGATTATATATCAAATTTTGATTTGATTATATATATTATTTGAATGAACGGAACTATGTTTTGCACCCCACAATAATATATGCGTACATGTATTTGAGTAGTCCCCAAACGTGATCAAAGTGTGATATTGGGCGATTCAATTTCCATGAATTGTGGCCTTTAAGGGCATTTCTTTTATTTCTAATGTAAACAAATGTATACCCATTGGCTAACCTCTTTTTCCTAGTAATAATATAACGTATCGATAATAGCACATAAATGTATTTTAATCACTGATAATTCTTGTATAATTTCAATTTGGCCATAAAACATCTTTATTCATATATTGTGCGTACATTCAGAACGCTAGATATTGAGTCATGACGTCACGTACAAGTAACAACTTGGATACACACACGGAATCGACCTATTCAGTCATATTAAAGTCAACACTCCCGATAAGATCACTCTCATTGTGCTCATTGCTTTCCAAGAAGGATCGATGATACGTGTTCGTGGGAAGAAACATAACAAACGAGAGGAAGAAGTAGAGAAACAAACCAAAATGTAGAAAGTCCGATTGGGAACTTGCCAATTGTCTGATTGTGGAGAGATTCCTATATAAATGTCTGTAAAAATCAGACGGAAGACGTTTGATGAGTAACCAGATATTGATAACTGTTGTGTTGAAACGTCAGTAACTTGCTAGGTGGTCGGAAAATGCTTTAAAAGTGTACCCATCACGCCTCCTTTGATTGAAATAGAAGGAACGAAATGTATAAATTAAAATGATAAGGATAAATTACATTTAAGCTTCAAATATCTAGAAACGAGCCGTCAAATGAATCGGCATCAGAGTGTTGGAAATGTTATACTTCTGCCCCGCAACGACTCAACGATCTCATCAGGTTTTGAGATCATCGTTCAAAAATGACGTTTAAAAAACGCTTAGTTACGTGGCAAAACGTTTTGTTATGTAGGCATTGCCATGTTGAATTAATCTTAGTCATCCTACTGCTTAATATGGTAGCACAAAATTCAGTGGAAAAAATTGTTATTCATTTTTGGAGGAAAGAAAACTATAGTGCAAAACTACCAGAGACGCAGAAAAGGTGGTTTATACCAGTACAAATCACAGTCATTTCCTGTGTCAAAGATTTATCTGAGGCTAGAACGGAAAGAATTGTAATATTATATATAATCAATATATATAGGTACACCTGGAATGGTGGGAAAAGAGCTAAGGTGTCTCCTTTGATACAGGAACTGCAGGAACTATAGGATCACAATGCCTACGCAAGTAAAGGAAGCGTAAAGGTGATTAAATAACTAGTACAATATAGCCCTTTCCTGCGGGAAGGACAAAAGGTGATTATGGTGGACATAAAGAGAAATTATCTTAAAGGGATCCGGTAACTTTGTCTCAGATTCTGAAACAAAATTCTGGAATTAGCTCATGATGCAATGATAATTATAAACCTTTAGGTCAGTCAGGAAACCCATGACTTTTACAAGCCGATCGCCTGTCTGATTATCAAGATATTTATGATTGGAATTACAAATTTTGAAAACCGTTCGCCTGACGGTTTTCGTAACACTGCAGTCTATTGGGGAAAACGAGTACGGTAAAACCGGTCACTCAAAGATTTTTACTTTTTTGAGGCACTTCTTGATTATTTTGAAGCGCAATTTTTTTTTTAGCGCTTCAATATTACACCATATCACAGACACTGATAACACGTAGGGCCGTGTATCTCAGATTTGACATTGTTAAACGATCCCTTTAAATGGGGATAGGGTTATACGTGGTAATTTAGAAATCGTGACAGGCAGGGCTAGGTGTCGTTTCCAAGAATTGCGGAAGGGGGTGCTTATTGGCATTAGGCAGAATAGCCGTGATAGAACTATAAACGCTTGGGATTAATTTATTTGATGAGAAATTGGACTGCTAAAGGCCGCAATCTTCTTAGTAGAGGATGTTGAAGAAGGGTTTAATCATTTAATCTTAACCTTCTCCTTTTTCACTCTCCCTTTTCCTCCATTCTTTCCTTTCTCTCTGTACCCCCCCCTGATTTTAGCTCAAAGCTACACTAATGCTGACCCCTCCCCTATCTTCCTTCCCATATCCCTCTCTCCTTCTCTCTCTTTCAGCCGATCATCACAACCATGTAAAACTAGCTTCTCCGACACTGTAATCATGTTCACGCAGTCTGATGATTTGTTTCCCTTTTGTATCTGAGTGTCGCTACGTGGACTATCGATTTCCATAGATTGATCCTTGGGGATCATAGGTGTATCGTGATTTGTAGGGCTTGTGAAAGGACGGATCCACGGGGATGTCTTCTGGATAAATAGGGGAAAGTGCAAGATGTTATGAGCGCCCACAGACGGCATGATGGTTTTTTCGGTACCATCATCTTCTCCTTCCCCCTCTCTCTCTCTCTCTCTCTTTCTCTCTCTCTCTCATACGCTACTTCTATATGTCTGTCAACTTCCTCTTCCCCCCCCCCCTCCCCGCGTGTCTCTCTCTCTCGCTCCCCCACTCTCTCTCTCTCTCTCCTTCTAACACACACACACACACGCACACCAACACACGCACACACCCATACACACACTCCACCGCGTACGCACACTTCATCTCTATCCCCCTCTCCTTTTGTAACCATGGTAAAAACTCTCTCTAGCTGTCTGTCCTCTTCCCCCTTTACCTCCACAGGTCTCTCTCTCTCTCTCTCGCTTTCACACACATACACACCCACACCCTCACATTTATTTCATAATGGAATGAGGAGATAAATGAAATTAACTGCAATGTGTGACAATCACGTGTCTAGTTTTTACAGGTGGAGGAATATTTGTTAGCAACGGGTTTTGCTTCATTGTGTCAATATTGATAAAACTGTAATGATGTTACGAAATACATTTTTAAACAGATGTAAAAAGTCAAACATAATGACAAATTACTTTAAGAAGAGAAACACAGATTTGTAGATAATTTTTACGATATGACAATACGTGTAGAAAGCAAAACGGATTCGGAAGAATTCTCGTCATTCTATCGACACCTCTTCTATCGAAAACGATAGGTGTCATGGCAACAACAAAAACAAAATAAAGACATAAAAACAGGGCAATAAACCTCATAAATAGCAACGGATGAATCATTGCAAATATTTTGCTCAGCATGAGGGCGACATTTTGAAGAGTGGTGACGAAAAATGCCAAGCAGTCAACAACGGGACCGCGTTGTCAGATTGTTTAGGTTTTTACTCGAGAATTTATTGCGTAGATGAAAAGAACCGTAATGAAAAGATAGCTTTTCAAAAGTGAAGCTACTGTCTCATCTAAGACGTTCATAAATCACGAAAAACCGCTTTAGTTATTCTTCAAACTTTAAAGGTGAACTCCACCCTGGCTGGCATAAACTAGGATTTTTTTTTTTTTTTTTTTTTTGGGGGGGGGGGGGGGGGGGGAGGAGACTTTCTTAATAATTTCTTGTTCAAGTAAGAAAATGTTTTCTTTACACTTGCCTTTAGTATATCATTCAGAAGATTTTGCTTTTTAAGTCTTTTTAATGACTGAAATAAATGTTTTCAAATCGATTTCAAATTGATTATAAAAAATGTAAAGAGTTGTCAATTTGTAAAATTGTCGTCAAGTCTTTTGAAAATACCATAATACATGTAGTAACGTTGGTCTTTTTTTATTCTAACTTCCATATTCCTTATTTTTAATTTTCCTCAATTGGCCCGCTACTGGTATATTCCTGCTCTTATGAATACCAAGTTGATATAATGTTGGAATTCCCCTTCAAGAAATAAAGGGGGGGGGGCAGTGATTAGGAGAGATAAGTTTTGTTAGGCACCCCTTCCTCCTCCCCCTCCCCCCCCCCCCCCAAAAAAAAAAATGAAAAAAAAATGGGAAAAAAAAGAAAAAAAAGTTAGGTTTCCGTACATTCCCTTTGTTTCGAACCTAAATAGCTTCACGTCACCAAAAGAGGCATCTCTGAAAAATAAGATTAGGGGTTTCACCCCATCCTCTTTAAATATTTCCCGACACCCAAAGTCGAATGTATTATTGGATTCCTTCCACAACTGTTTGCAACCATACTCCCATAAATAACAAATGTAATGATTATATCTACAAATCGTTTACAGCCGTTGAGTTCATGTGTGTAATTTGGTTTCTACAAACGTGTATCAATCTGGGGGACCGAACCGTTAACACATAATAAGTTTGTAGACGAAGAGAGGGAGCTGACCGGAGACATTATCGCTAGACCAACTCACATATCTCGATAAGCACGCATGTTTTCGCACAATATTTACTGGACCATTTTGTCCGCGTGGAACATAGTAAAGGCTATACAAAGAAAATACAACCTTGAGTTTAATGGGAATGGAACTGCACCTCAGAAATAATGCAGATACGGTTCATCAAGATTTTGAAAATATGTAATATCAACGAATTTCATCCATTTAGATTTTCCTTTGAGAAAAGGAGATACTTAAAGTATAACGGATGTTGAAACGTTTTTTTATTTCCCTGGACTCTCATATCTTGTTGATGACATGGGTTACTTTCGACATCTTCCCCCGTAGATCTTCCATCTTGGGACGACAGAGCACTTAAGATTTCAAGTATCATTTTTTGAACATTCGGATTATACAGTTTATACCCTGGATTTAAACTTTCACCTTTAAATCTGTTGACAGATTATGATCAAGATGTTTGCGACTTTAAGTAATATTTTTTCAAAGGTTTCCGTTAACCATCAGTAGCAATGTGATTTCATGTAGGTTTTATGGGAGACGAGTGACAGGAAAGGAAGGAAATGAGATGAGATGGAGGAAAAAAAGAGGTCATTCAAACGCAAGGAAGGGGTGACGGGTGGGGTAGAGAGGATGACAAAGAGGTAGACAGAGAGATGGAAACGGAAAGAAAAGAGAGAGAGAGAGAGAGAGAAAGAGAGGGAGAGAGAGAAATGGAGAGAGAGAGAGAGAGAGAGAGAGAGAGAGAGAGAGAGAGAGAGACGAGGTGGAAAGGGAGGAATGTGGTCAATGGTAAGACATATCGAATAAAAAAAAACAATTGGGAGGGATTTTAAACTGAGACAGGATTCTGACGAGAATTAAAGATGAGATATACAGATAGAGGGTGGGGGGGGGGGGGGGGGTAAAGCAACAACAAAAAGGAAGAAAAGAACAGGAAGGGGCCCGCGCAGGCGACAATGTGAGAGAGAGAAAGGGAGATGGAGTAAACAAAAGCAGAGAACAGAATGAAAAGGGATTGTGACAGGAAGGTGAGACATAATGGAGATTGAGAAAGAGAGAGAGAGAGTGTGTCGATAAATGCGAAAGGAGGATATTGAAGAGAGAGTGAGGAGATGTCGGAGAGGTAGGCAACATATCAATAGTATATACAGACGAAAGAGGACACAAGTTATTAAAAAGAGAAAACGAGAGCTAAGAAAAAGAAAGATAATACAAAAGTGAAAAGGAGATCTCTATAGCGGCGTTACGTTCAGCTCGTGAACATTTTGATTGTATTTCAATAACGTAACCTAGAAACGTGTTATTCTTTCCCACTCTGTTCGAGAAAAAACTATAACCTATAAACTGAACCCGACCCACAAACATTGCAAGGTTGTCGATTTCTGATCTCGTTTTTAGGCACGCAATATCCCACATCCTTTTGTTTAACTTTGGAGGAGAGGAGAGGAGGGGGGGGGGGGGGGGGGGAGGGGACAAAGGCACAGAGGAGAGGTAACTGACCCCTTCCAATTCATGAACAGGCATGATCAACTTGCCAAAATAAATTAGTGAAAGAGGAGGAAGGGGAGAGATAAAGAGAGAGAGGGGAGAGAGAAGAAAGAGGGGAGAGAGGGTTAGAGGTAGCGAGTGAGAGGTAGCGAGTGAGAGGTAGCGAGTAGAGATTCGACGAAAGTTTCCGAATCTCACTTCTTCTTCCACTTTCCCGACGAGCTTTGCCCGTGATATTTCTTATCTGACAAACCTTACCTTTAAAAATAATGAAGTGTGTTTGAAGAACAATGACCCTTCACCAGGCATCCTCCCCCCCCCCACACACACACACACACGCACACACTCACACACTCCAACCTCACACCAAGACAAAGACAATTGATCGCCTCGAACGTAGCGTGGACAAGCGAAATTGAACTTTTCTATTTCGGGCGAATGGTGATATTGACATCGTCAACTAAATGTGTTTGGACAGTTTTGTTTGTCCCCCTTGGATTACGTCGAACTAACATTGTTACAGTGTATGTCTGTCAGTATATCATTTCATAGCTCCATGCTTCTTGCCTATAGTAACTCTCGTCAATCCACTGCTGAAGTAGATAGCCTGTGTCTGTCTATTGTACGTTTTTTAATAATAGTAGAACTTTTCTTCTTCTTCTTCTTAAAGTTTTTTTTTTATTCTCCTGTTTCTTCTTCTCCATTTTCTTCTTCTTCTTCTCCTCCTTCTTCTTCTTTTTTTTTTTTCTTCTTCTTCTCCTTCTTTTTCTTCTTTTCTCAATCTGCTCCTTGCTCCCATTCGTAACTTCGTCGTGTTCTTTAAGTTATTCTATTCTTCTTTTCTTTCTTTATCATGGTCGTCATCGTCTTCTACCTGTTCTCGTTCGTCTTCTTCGTCTTCCTCTTTTCTGCCCTGCCATATTCTCCTTCGTTTTGTTACGTTCTCCAAATCTCAGTCATTTTTGCTTTTGTTATGGTACCTATACATTTTCCCCGATCATAGAGATTTTAAAACAACTTGAATGGTGTCAAGAAGCAGGGGCGTACGCAGGGGGGGGGGGGTTGGGGGTTCAAACCCCCCTTTGGTATTTTTATGTGTGTAAACCCCCTAAAAAAAACTAAACCCCCACCTTTTTTTTTTTTTTTTTTTTAAATTAAAAAAAAAAATAAAAATAAAATAATAATAATTATGCCCACGGCTAACGTAAAGTGACCTTACCCCCCCCCCCCCAACGAAAAGAAATGTCAAATTTTCAAATTTCGAGACCAAAAAAAAAAAAAAGTGTCCGCCGCTTACCCCCCCCCCCCCCCCCCCCCCCCCCCCCCCCCCCCCCCCCCCCCCTGAGCGACTTTTCGGTTGGCTGAGTC
Source organism: Strongylocentrotus purpuratus (assembly GCF_000002235.5). Taxonomy (NCBI): domain Eukaryota; kingdom Metazoa; phylum Echinodermata; class Echinoidea; order Camarodonta; family Strongylocentrotidae; genus Strongylocentrotus; species Strongylocentrotus purpuratus. The sequence goes on from NW_022145515.1 coordinate 213,182, forward strand.
GTTGCGATTTATTTTTTGGACTACCAAAAAAAAAAAAGTGTCCGCTTACCCCCCCCCCCCCCCCCCCCCCCCCCCACCCATTGAGGGCCGGCGCGATTTTCAAATTTTCGGGAGCAAAATATTTTGGGCCAGATTTTAAACCCCCCCCCCCCCTTGAAAAATCCTGCGTACGCCCCTGTCAAGAAGCATCTTACTCTTTACTCTTTATCCTTCACACTAAATACATTAATGTAATATTAGAGTACCTTGAGCATGCACATTGAGCCTTATATGTGAGCGCCATAACAAACAAACAAAATTCAATATTACTTTTCATTGAACGTCAAAAATCTACTGCGCCCGATTTGACGTTGAGGAAAAAGGTTGTAGGCATTAGAAACCTGCCGTGTATTTGGTGCTTTTGAAGAAGTAATGTTAAAGGTAAAGACCCAAAGTGGTAAAATTGCGGTTCAAGGGTTCTGGGTGCAAAATATCCATTCAATATTGCCTTCAGAAGTTTAGATGGCAATACTTCAACCTAAATTCGCAAAAAAAGCAGGAATATATGCCCAAATGTTCAATGTTGAAGTGCATTCGCGATATCTATCCAGGACGGATCGTTATGAAAATTTACCAAATAAATCAATTAGTAGACGGTTTCCCGGGCAAAATTTGTATCATCACGTATTAGTCAAAACATATTCTTTCACATGATCGGTAATAAGAGCTTTCATTTAATTTCTGAGAGAGGGCGTTTCCAAAAATGGTTTATACCTTTAAGCGTAATATTTTGACGTCGTTTACGTAGATGTCGTCAGAATTAACTTCTTACCTAGGTACATCTTACCCTGACAACAAATTGAAACGGGTGTGTACATGTGCTAGCGTTGGTTCCTTAGTTGTTTATTAGTTATTAGATTAGTTCTCGTTAATGTTATTTTTGATTAGCAAGTTGGCACTGGACGGTTATTCTTCGGTGCAAAGAGAGGAAAGAAGGGAATGGTTAGAACAACATTCGAATACTTGAACAGCTGCAGTTTGGAAGTGGCTTAACGGCGGGCGGCACAGCATTACGCCACCAAACTTGCTGGATGATGTGGTGTACATAGTTAGGGCAGATGGTGGTTAATAGGAACATGGTGAGAAGGGGCACTATATAAGGAAAACTCGAAGGTGGATAATAGAACATGAAGACAAAGTTAAGAGAGAAGCAATAACAAACAAACATTACGTGACAATATGTCCTGCTAAGCGTTATATAGGCTATGACAAACATGTGGCTTAAATGAATCATGAAACATAAATGCTGCGGATTCGTTTGACAGACAATTTCGTCTCTAGACAGTTGTGATCTGGGACCACTCTGATCAGGCGCGTACGCAGGGGGTGGTTTTGGGGTTACCCCCCCCCTCGAGTTTGTTTATGTGTATGTTTTATGTATGTTTTTTGGAAACCCCCCCCCACCCCTTTTGATTTTAAAACCCCCCCTTGAAAAAAATCCTGCGTACGCCACAGACTCTGATATATTGTCGAGGGCTCTTGACTCTCATACAAGAGGTTCTATGAATGATCTCTATCCAAGTAGACCGAATGAATTTGGTTTGTTATGGGGACAGACTTGTTTTGTTTTCTTTCTTTTATTATTTATCTATCATCATCTATAAGATTAATCAGTACCTAATTGGCCCTCTAAAAAGATAACAAATTTAAATGTCACTTTTTCAAGTTCCCCTTTGAAATTCAAGAACTAGTATAGACACCAGAAAGGCGCGGAAAGTGTCGCAATTAAATGTGCAACTTATGACAAAAATACTAAAGGAGTATAAAAAGTATTATAACTACAAGTGTTCTCCTTACAAAGAAATATAGGTAAAGGAAATTCCTTTGAGGTTTTGAGTTGATGATGGATGTGTGTTTGGGGGGGGGGGGTGGATGCGCGTGTGTGATTTTTGCCTGCGCTTTCCATAATGTACCTATCAATTCATATTCCTTATGTAAATCAACACCCGTCAAAAATTGACAAAAATAATCTCATCGAAAATCAAAGTATATCAAAGTATGGCAAAAAGTATGGCAAAAAGCACTTTGCAGAGATGATAATGGTTCTAGGATACCTACCCCCTGGACATCCAGCCCCGGATAACCACCCCTGTAAAACAACTAACCCCTACAACAACCATCCTCTAGGACAACTACCCCCTAGACAATAGGGGGTAGTTGTCTGGGGTAGTTGTCCGGGGGTAGTTGTACGGGGGTAGTTGTCCTAGGGGGTAGTTGACCTAGGGGGTAGTTGTCGAGGGGTAGTTTTCTGGTGGTAGTTGTCCTAGGGGAGTCTTCCTTGAGGGTGGTTGCCCTAGAGGGTAGTTGCCATAGGGGTAGGTGTCGTAGATGGTGGTTATCCTAGGGGTGGTTATCCGGGATGGATGTCCAGGAGGAAGGTGTTCGGATACGGATAATAATATATGAGATATATCTTTTTCGGTGGCATAGGGTTATTTTATAACTCCTGCTTTTTCACTCACGGTCATTATGTCCTTTTCCCGCATTTTTTGGTTCACTTTTCTTCTTATTGTGTGAACTTCTTTTAATTGTGAATGCTTTGATCTCGCGATATTCCTTATTTTTTGAGTGGGATAAAATTCTTGAAATTAATTTGTTGTGGCAATAAGGTAATTATTGTATTTTATATACTAGTGACGGAGAACAAAGAGTTATATTACGTATTTAAATACCGTAGCATATAAGTTTTAACATTCAAATATATATGCTTCCAAAAAAAGTGCATTACAAAAAAGGGTGTCGGATGTGTCATAGTCGAGTGGTACGAGCACTTATTTTGAAATGCAAAGCACGGAATTTAAGAACTTTGTCAAGACATTATCCTGCATTTGCCACTCGATATCCAGGAGAAAAATGGGGACCCAATTTTATGAGTTGAGATTGTTGAGAGTTGACATTTGTGATTGTTATTTCCACATGTTCTCACGGTGAACATACGGTAGGAATACTCCCCATGGAGTGGAGATGGTGCACACTGTACGTGAGTTATTCCGATGACTGAGTGATAACAATATCTGTAAAGCGATGACAGACGTTATTTCATGTTAAGCGTGGTATAAATCAAGATTTATTATTAAGGGCACTGCCATGAAGGCGCATTTACAGACTAACAGCAAACGAATATACAACATACCGATAATCGAAAATATGGAATGACATACTTTTCACAGAATGAGGGGTGGCATGTTTTGCATTTCTTCGCGGGAAATCTTTTTTTCCATACGCCCCCCCCCCCCCCCCCATCCCCGCTTCCAAAACACCGCCCTCATCCAAGCTGACCATAGACAGAACATTATATTTAAGACAGCTCCTGCCAGAACGAATCACGTGAGCAATCCGTCAAAAACAATTCAAACATCTATATATCACTAGTCTATAGGGCATTAGTAATGGACCGTCCACTCACCTTTTTTATAAGGTTGAGAAGCGTCAAAACGTCTGGGTCTTGCAAGGGCCGTTCGTCCACTCAATTCTATTTCAATCAAAGAATAAGGTATAAACTAGATGCGTATATTCAGCTTTTTATTGAAGAAGAAATGACATTTTATCCCTCTTTAGGATATTGATACGCGTTATAAGTGGTTTCAACTCTTAGCATGCACTGTGCTCGGGCTGGCGGTTCCCTCGGATGTTTGCCCCCGATCAGAGCTCCCGGCGTATGAAATGGTGACTGGCGGGCGGGATGGATGGATGGTGATGTCGGTAGCGCAATTGCGCTCTTGGCAAGGGGACTATCGATCCTGTACCCCCACACCCCTCTCCTCATCTCTCTCTCTCTCTCTCTCTCTCTCTCTCTCACTGTCTCTCTGTCTCTTCTCTTTTATTTTATCCTCTTCTCTCTCGCTCTCTTCCGTCTTTCCATTCCGTAATTTCTCCTCTTCACATCTATTTCTCAAGAGTCTCCACGCTTTCCTCGTCCCCTTCCTTGCTCAATATAATGTATCTGTCAACCCCATCTCTCTCTCTCTCTCTCTCTCTCTCTCTCTCTCTCTCTCTCTCGTTTGCCCCCTCCCCTCCTCTTCCAGATTTTTGTTCATATGTTGGTGGGGCTCTTTTCTCACTCTCACTATGATTATCTCTTGTCATCTGGTGGTCGCTTAACCTAAATTTATCGTTTCGCTCTTAAAATCTTCTTAACCCGGTTTTCGCACATGCTAATCCCCCGACAAAGGTGATCGTCCCATGAAATACAATGGGGGAATAGCACACCCTCCAAACATCCCATTTCATGATCACAATATACAAACATAGGCTACACATCCTCACCTAACTTTTATCCCGCAACTTGTTGTTTGTTCTCAAAGGGGGAAGGGGGTCTATGGGGACCCTTAATCACCCCTTTGAGAAGTCCATAGCGCATAGTTGCATTCGTCTATGCTTTCCTATAGTCTCAAAGCAGCATATGAAACCACATTAACCTTTCAATCTAATCTAGATATGGAACTCTTGAAGCGGCAAAACCATACAATGATATGGTCTAGTTCTTAGCTAGCACATGTTACACATTAAAGGCATCGTTTAACAATATTACATCTAAGATGCACGGCCCTACGTGTTATCAATGTCTGCGATATGGTGTAATATTGAAGCCCTAAAAACAATTGCGCTTTAAAATGATCAAGAAGTGCCTCAACAAAGTAAAAATCTTTGAGGGACCGGTTTTACCATACTCGTTTCCCCCAATAGACTGTAGTGCTAAGAAAACCGTTAGGAAACGCAAAATCTGGTTTCGATTTCCAATCATAAATATCTTGATAATCAGATAGGCGACCGGCTTGTAAAAGTCATGGGGTTCCTGACTGACCTAAAGATTTATAATTATCATTGCAGCATGAGCTAAATCCAGGATTTTGTTTCAGAATCTGAGACAAAGTTACCGGATCCCTTTAATGACACATCATCCCCAGGTTTATGCGTATAATGATACCATTTTGAAAAACCCCTTGAAATATATAATAATCATTCGTCATAGATATAATGAGTACTAAGCCAGTATAGAAAAAAGCAACTCACGAGTAATCAGTCTCGAATGATTAACTGATGAGAGGACCCTTGAAATAATCATAGCGAGAATCTTGGCAAATTGCCAACCAAACCTTAGTCACAAATCAAACCTCTTGCATGAAAATTCAGAATGGTGAAGAAAAACAAGAAAAAATAAGAAGAAAAAAGATGGAAAAAAAAAGAAGAAAAAAAAACTTTTGTATTTTTCCTTTTTTTCTTCTGACAAGCAGAAGAGCCCGGGATATAAAGTATTCTTCAATTACATTTGAGAGTAACAGAAATAAACGTTTTAAGTCAATTTATTTCGTTATGCAATTTAAGGTTAGCTTTATGGGCCATATTAACAGCAGACAAATAAAAGACCCTGTAGACTTGATGACATTGTAAATGTCGTACATTTTATCTAACACATTTAGTGTTCAATTATTGAGGTACTTTCTTATTAGACGCAAACAATGTTCATGATTGTGAACCCACTCGCGAGACTAACCTGCCTTCGTTCATTGTTAACTGAAATAGACGCCTATAGCCCCCCCCCAAAAAAAAAAAAAAAAAAAATAATAATAATAATAATAATAATAAGAAGAAGAAGAAGAAGAAGAAGAAGAAGAAGAATGATAATAATAATAATAATAATAATAATAATAATAATAATAATAATAATAATAATAATAATAATACAAATACAAATAATAATAATAATAACAATAATAAAAAAAAAAATATAATAATAATAATAATAATAATAACAATAATGATAATAATAATAATAATAGTGATACTAATAGATACATATAAACAAACACATTATTGAATAAATGAATAATAATAATAATAATTAATAAATAAATATAGTGACAAATATTTATATACATAATCATAACAATTTTAGAAAGATAACAAATAAAAAGAATAAACAAATCAGCGGGGTGGGGAGATTGCAGCGTTATATCCCAACTGATATATGTGACATATGAGAGTACTAAAAGACTTCAGAAGTGCATATAACGTGGTGAAATTTAAATTCTATTACGGACAAATTTGTCGAGAAAATCAGCTAAATGATAGTGAATAGCCAATTTGACGAAGCTTCAGGCTTGACCCATTAAAAGCTCAAGGAAAAGTCCCATCTCACTCACTCATCCAAATAAAAGCCTCAAAATGATTATGGTTTCTTGGATACGAACGTTTCCTGTAGATCATCTTTCAAAAAAAGGTCCACAAAACTGACCCGAACTCATTAAAAGCCTTCCTTTTGACAATCACAATAATTAGGCGTCCAGGCATAAACGGTCCATGAAGCCTTTATCTAGCAGTATTGCCTTGATGAAGCCGAATTGAAGGTAATGCTTCGCTTTGGAGCTTTTCCTCACTTTTAATGGCTATAATGATGGGGATGGGTATGGGGATTATTCTTGATTGGTAGGATGGGGTTTATCCTGTCTATATCCGCAAATTAGCCCTGTGTATACTGTCCTCCCGCTTTCCATCACGATCCTTAATTGATATAGTCCAGTTTCCTGGTCTTACCTTATATTTTCAATGAAAAGCGTAGATGGAGATGTTTATAGGGTTGTTACACCAGTTACAAAGAAAGCATCTAAATCTCTTTCCTGTGAAACTTAAAAGTAAACACATCTATAGTAATTATACATTGTGGTCAGTGACCCATATGTCAACGAATAGAACGGACCGTGTTAATGCAAATGAAGATTAAACAATGACTGTTGCATTATGATGCTACAATCTCGTGTTCAATGCTTTTAAAACCCTCTCATGATTCTATTCGAACGATGAAAATCAATTTATCACAAAATATCACCTCACATCCTCGACTCCCGATTATGAGGGGACAAACTGTCAAATTTTGGCAATCTACAATTGTTGGTGAGCTGCACCCCCAGCTACGCATAGGTATATGATCAATATTGCATCTATATGACCATAACACAAGTCACATATGTATTCACACGCGTAGCACATGGATGGTATTTTGTCGTTAATATAAAAATGGATCCATGTTCAGTTTAACGATGCAAGAATATTAATAATTATTGATCGGATATCATTGTTATGGAACCTGCGTCGTGTCAATATTACATGACTTTCGCTAGGGATCCCTGAGCGGGGGAGTCGCTCGAGCGGATGTGAGGTGGAATGCCCCCCTTAAAATCATCTTTGCAAAGTCTAAATTCCTTTTACAATTTTTCGCAATAAACAAATTTTAAAAAATATATATATATATACCTTATAATATATATAAAATCAATTGATTAATAAAAACAGTAGCGACGTGTTTGTTGGTAATTCTGGAATAGCTGTTTTAACCTGACCATGCCCTTGTTGTTCTTGTTGTTGTTGTTCTTCTTATTTTATTAACAAAATTATTATCATCATTGATATCATTATTATTATCATTATTACTGTTATAATTGTTATCATTATTATAATAATTATTGAGATCATTGTTATCATAATCAACATTATTATAGGTATTATTATTATTATTAGTAGTAGTAGTAGAAGTAGTAGTAGTAGTAGTAGTAGTAGTAGTATTACTTGTATTATCATTATTATTATTATCATTGTTCTTTTTCTTCTTCCTCATCTTCCTCTGTCCATCTCCTCCTCCTCCTCATCATTACCGAGATCATGACTATCGATACTTATTTAATGGGTAAAATGTATCGCTCATGTTTTCCTCTTCAAGTTATAGTCCAGCAACATTATTTGGAGGAAGAAATTTCAAAAGCAGAAGCTTCTCTTTTCTTTCCAATTAATTCGCCATGAACTAATTTGTATCATGAGTTCATGTTTCCAATTGTGTCTAATTTTCTCATTATAAAGAAAGTCGTTTGATAAATTTACCACCAAATTTGAATTAATTTGTTTTTTCTTCGGATTACATATTTGCCATCGATTTACATAAAAGCAAGGTAATGTTCCATGTGCGACGGGAATTAACATAAGGCTAGGGATTGAGAGCCCACTAGAATTTCACCATTCTGCTCGAAATTGAACGGATTATCATTATGATTGGAACGGAAGTGACAGTTAAGTGCCTCTCCATATTAAATCGAATGTCCAATCCTGCTCTTTGTAGGGATTTAAGGATTTGAATACAGAAGACAGACCGCTAGCCAAATGTTCGCCTTTCACAGCACAATTATAATTTGTACGCGGTACCTTATAAGGCAGATCCGGAGGCAGATAGAGAGACGCGGGCCCCCTTTTTTTCTGGGGGGGGGGGCATACCGAGCTTTTAATTTGTAAGAGGTGTGCGTATTGAATGACGGACGTAATATGCGCGAATGTGCGGAATTATTTCCTCTGAAGTGAGGGGGTAACTCCCAGAATATGAATGCGTGTAATTTGTTTCATTCCCCTGTCTATCTTTAGGACTGGTCAACTAGCTTTGAAAGGTTTGCAGCTGCACGCAGTCATGATGATGATCATGCCTTTATATAAAATCCAGTGCCCATTATTCATAAACCTAACTATGTATAGTTTTCAGCTAATCATATAGGCTATAGTGCATGGTTAGTCAATTGACAGCTAGTCTCAGTGAGATTTTTTAATATGGGCCATGGATCCTGATTACTTGGACATCTTTATAAGTTTTTGTTCTTCTTTTGGTCACCTTCTGTTTCATGGCAGTCTGTTTCATAAGTGATTTTTCGTGAATCATAGTATAAAATTTTATTTTATTTATGTATTAATATGTATATGTATTTGTTTATTTTATTCATTTATTTATTTACTCATTTAGTTACTTATTCATTTTTATATATTTATATATATTTCTGCTCATTTTTGCTTCAGTTTGAGCAACACTATGGACAACCATGTGATTCTTTCCCACAGGGATGCCGCAGGGAAATGCTATTGCTTACGAGAGCGACACGCGCCGAAGTATTATTTCAGGGCAGCAAGACTGATCACCATGTTTAAAAATAAAATGACATGAACACGCATTGTTCCCAAAAGGGAAACATAACGCCCGCATCACCCCATGCATGTGACAGATGCGAGGTACATGAAAGGTCTCTTCCCCTTTCTTCATGAGAAATATAGGCGTTACGCCAGAAATTCGGTCACGTTATTCACACCCACTCAAATCGTTATTTCAATATTGATAGACGAATGATAGGCTTATTAGAGCATTGTATTTGTAAGAAGATATATATGGCAATTAATCATGTTCATTGTCTGCACCGGCCCAAGCAGCAGAGGAAAGTTGGAGAGTGAGATAGGAGGAGACGGAGTGAGCGATAAAGACAGAGAGAGGCAGAGACAGAGACAGAGAGGCGGGGAGACAGAGAGCGAGGGAGAGAGAGAGACAGAGAAAGAAAGAGACAGGCAGACAGAGACAGACAGACAGGGAGAGAGAGAGAGAGAGGGAGACAGAGGGAGACAGAGAAAGACAGAGACAGACAGACAGGCAGAGAGAGAGGGAGAAAGGGGGAGAGGGATATATATATATATATATATGTATGGAGTTAAACATTGAAACATATTAACAGACGTAGAGACAGAGAAAGAAAGAGACAGGCAGGCAGACAGACAGAGAGAAAGCAAGGTAGAGGCTAAGAGAGATAGAGAGAGAGAGAGAGAGAGAGAGAGAGAGAGAGAGAGAGATAGGGGAAGAGATTCAGAATGGGAGAGAGGCGGGGGGGGGGGTAAAGTGTGGTACAATTATTATGCAGACAGACTCGAATAGGCCATTTTCGTAATGTAATAAAATTTAATGGACCGATCTTTTTTAATTGCCTCTTTACAAATTATTCCATTCGCCTGTTTACGAATAAATGTATTGCAATAAACACAATGCGAATCCAAGTTAACATCGTAAATAAAACATAAATGATATGTCTCACAGGCAATATCATAATTGAATTTTCTTTAGACGTTCACCGAGCACATCGCTAAATTCTGCACTTTACGCCCAAAGTACTTTCACCCCATAAATGCAGTACGCGTCAATGTCTGGCAGCCTTAATCTATGATGGCACTGCGATAATTAAGTGCAGATACATGTGAATGGAGAATTATTGGAGAATTAATTATTTATATATTATGACTAGAAAGTGTTAGTACACTACAAGCGGATCTAGAAATGTGGCAGCTGCCCCTACGAACAATACCAAGTCCAGATAATTTTTTAGAGGGTGCCCGTCCCAATTTATTCAGGATCCCCCCCCCCAAAAAAAAAAAAAACGCGAGGCAAATGTAGAAAAGATAGGTACTACCCCCCCCCCCCCAACGAAGCTTTCTCCCCCATATTATTATTCTAGAACCGCCCGGGCGCGCCTCTGCCTACAAAGAAACCATTAAAGTAAAGTTAAGGGTATAATATCCCGGATTTACATATTTCAGACCATGGCGAGAGCTGCCAAGATCCCCGCTTGAAAATGTCTTACTCAGAAAAAATATCCATATGTTTTTTCCCTCCTCTTCTCTGATATGAATTATCACATAGTTTTTAGATATGTGGAGATACAATTTTATAATGCAGTAACCTAAATGTTAGTGAAAGCGCTCTAGCCTCTACATTATAAATAAAATGGATATTATGCCAACATTCCATGAAATGTATTGAAAGGAAGAGAAATATTTATGTTAATTTGATATATTTGTTATAAGCTTTTTTTCCTTTTTTTTCTTTTTGTATTAAAGTAGAAGTATCATGAATGAAGATCGAACCAGTGCCTCCCCCTTGTTTTTTAAATGAATAGTTATCTACAGAAGGAAGATAACGCTTCATTTTCAAGAGGATTAGTATCATTTCCTTTATATTCTTCAAAGTTTGTCTGTCAACTTTATCTCGGCAATTCCATGACTGCGTTTGCCGCCCTCTATTGAACACATAATATTCATGCAGCCCTGCCAAGATGCCATGGTGACAAATTGCGTATTAGTATTTCGTAGATTGAAAGTTAACATCGTAATCTAACGAATCATTCCCAAGACCTCAACTGTACCTATGTGTTTAAAAACTATATGATAGTTCATGATAGTTTAAAACTTCAAACATATTTAGAATTCATATGACCTGATTTGATTTGATTGCTTTCTTTTAACAGAAAATACATTTGTATGCACATTAATGTGACATTGATATCGTCCAATACAGTACATGTAAAGGACGGTAAAAACATGCTTAATGCACAATGAACATGGGAGGACTGCCTGAGTTACAAAAGTATCTGATAAAGACAACAAAGAGTGTATTTGTGTGTGTGTTTGCAGCGGGAATGTTCCAGATGAAGACACGACATAGTTATGGAGACAACAATATTTTAATTAGGACCAAAATAATTATGTTTAACTTACAGGTATTCTCTCTTTCGTCATTTTCAGCATTTCAAAATGTGGTGGCAATGGCCCCTTCCCCCTCCTCCGAAGTTCGGTCCGCTGCTACGCCACTGGCGTTGCCCCTGTTTGTCGCTCGAAACATTGTGCTGTCTACCATCCAATGATCGCCTTAAGGATGCACCTGTGTTCCCAAGGGACTATTAAGAGCCGGAGGAGTCAGCTCTTGCCCGCCATCGAGCCATGGATGGTCCACAGACTAAAACAAAGGTATTACATTCGCATTGAGAAAGGCTTGATTGCATAGCCCAGAAAAGATACCCTCTCTGATATAGTGCTATCATTACTTATACGTACATGACTGTGGTAAATATTAATACGCCTCAATGTTGTGTCGAAAGGTCAGAAGATTTCTCTTGTAGTCTTTTAAATTAGAAATGTTTTTAAATTTTCCCCTGTTATAA